>NC_034605.1:38744698-38754299 GCF_900095145.1 Mus pahari
CAACAAGGCCACACCTCCAAATGGTGCCACTCCCTGGCCCAAGAATATACAAACCATCACAAATACATACCACAATGACAAAAGCAATTATATCTGCCCTCTACAGCCAAGGGTCCAGCAACCCTGGATTCAACCAGCCATGAATAAAACAAGAAAGAACTTCATCTGTTTAGAGCACATGTGGACAATTTTTTTCTTGTCATTATTCCCTAGTCACAATGCAGTGTTCAATTTTATGTAACATTCATCTCATATTAGATATTAAGCCTAGTCTAGACATTTAGTTTTGAGTTTCTGGAACCCATCTCCTTAGATACTCAAGGATGGTTTAGTTACAATATACCACCCTTCTTTCCTTTTCATAGAAATAGCTCTCCCTGCTGATATTTGAGACATGTTTCTCCATCAACTTCTCAGGTCTAGTAACTTAGGATCCCATTCTTTCTCTGTGTATGCAATTACATAACATAATTGTCCACTGAACATATGTTTCATAATCCTAATATTCTACTCAATATATTGACTTTCAGTTTTCTGACTCTACCCACAGACAAAGCATGAAGAGACTATGGTTATTGAAGAGAATGTGAGTTAGAAAACCAGACATTGAGGTCTTGGAGAATAGCTTCTTTGCCTCTCATTCAGAAGGCTCCAGGTTAATAAACAATGAAACATTCTGATATAGAAGCCAGGGGCTATGAGGTGACTGGAGCCAGAACAAGGCATGCAAATCTGGAAGAACTGATATTCTTACTGTACACAATGAGAAGCCAGAGAAACTCCAATTCTAAGTCAAAATACAAAAGTCCAAGGACACTCCTTTGCTAGGTACGATGGTACACACTGTTCATCTCAGCATTCTGGAGACAAAGTAAGGTAGAGATCTCTGTGAGATCAAGGCCAACTGAGTCTACATAGTGAGTTCCAGGCCAGTCTGGGCTACGTAATGAGGTCATCAAGAGAGAGCTAGAGAGAGAGCTAGAGAGAAAGGGAGGGGACAGGGAGAGAGGGGGGGGGAGAAGGAGGAGGGGGAGGGGAGGGGGAACTGTTTAAAGGGGCTGTAGTAAGATGGGAACTAAAAATGAAACAATACAAACAAAAGAAAAGAGATTCTCTGTTGTCATGACAAGGAGACAATATCTCCTACCTTGAAACTTAACAATTTAAGGAACCCATTATTTAGAATTATGGCAGGAACTACCAGGAGGACTCAAAATACAGGTTTGAATGTTATACGTCTCTGAACAAAATCAAGGTAAGGTGGCTGGAGAAGAAAATCGTCTCTCATTTCATTCAAGATGTCTTTTGTATGATTACTGTGAGAAGGTATTCATGATTATAAATTAAAATTTACATGCAAAAAATTTGCATGCCATTTAAAATTGAGATAATTAAGCTCTAAATAACTAAGTGCCTTCCTGGCTGAAGTTATCATTGATGGGATAATTCCGTGAGATCTTTCCAGAGCTAAAAGTCTACAATTCAGTGTCTTGGAGTTTGACTTTAGAAGTACATTGTCAGTGTTTCTGGCTTCAACCTCAATAAACAGCGATAGTCTCCACATTTCTGTTCTCTCTACCTAATTCACAGCACCAAGGGGAGAATCTGCTTGGAAACCCCAGGACCGTATCTTCCCTAAAGCCAGTTTTTGAGATCAGCTTTCTTGAAGGATTTATGCCGAAAGCCTAGACAAAACAGACTGCTAACCGCTCAGACTAGTGCAGCAAATCTCCAAGGCAAAGAGTATACACTTCATTACATCCATCTGACTTGGGACGACACTGGATCTCAGACCTGGAATTTACCTTCAAAAGCTTGAAGCAACTAAATGATAAAGATCAGAGGCTGGCCTCTCCACTGAACAGACAGCTTCCAACAGCTTCAAAAACCTAGTAATCCAAAAACAGGAATCTGAAAAATTAATTATCAGCAAAATTAAAACCAAAGCCATAATGACATCACCTCAGACTGCTTAGCTATTGTCAAAGAAAATAAAAAGGAAAAAAATAACAAAAGATAACAAGCTGGAATATGGGGGAAAAGGAACCTTTGCGTACTGTTAGCAAGAATGTAAATTGGTGCAGTCATTATGGAAGTTTGGAAAGAGCTCCAAAAATATTAAAAATAGAATTACCATATGATCCAGCAATCTGACTTCTGAATATATTTCCAAAGGAAATGAAAGCAAGATCTCGAAGAAATATTTGCATTCCTATCAGCGTTATTCTGCTATGCATATCACAGTAGCCATGGGACTGAATCAGCTCAAGTGTCCATCAACAGAAGAAAATGGATAAAGAAAATGTGGTGCATATATACAATGGAATGTCATCTGTGTTTTAAAGAGAAGGAAGGCTTGCCATTCGCGACTACATAGACGAAACTAGAGGGCATTATGCTAAGTAGAAAAAGATAGCCACAGACAGACAACTGCTGCATTAGCTTCCTCGAAGGAGAAAACTGAACTGGTGAACTCACCAAAACAGAAAGTAGACTTCTGCTCTCCAGGGGCTGGGGGTGGGATGTCGGCTGTGGGTATAGCGCTTATGTGATGCAGGATGCTCGCACTCTGATGGTCTCCTGTGCAGCATGGCAACAGCACTGCTTCGTGTGCTTGCAATGTGTGAAATGAGGAGATCTTAAGTGTCCTCGCAAAACAACAAAAATTAAAAAGAGAATGCTGCCTAGACTCATGTTATATTCAATACCTAAGCCTTAAGCAAGCACAGCTTTTGAAAGGAAAATTGAAGGTCAATCTCGTTCCTGGACATAGATGGAAAAATCCCAAACAAAGTCTTGGCAAAGTGCCTGGCAAACACAGAAGTGGATGCTCACAATCAGCTATCGGATGGAGCACAATGACCCCAATAGAGGATCTAGAGAAAGTACCCAAGGAGCTGAAGGGGGCTGCAACCCTATAGGGGAAACAATAATATGAACTAACCAGTACCCCCAGAGCTCATGTCTCTAGCTGCATATGTAGCAGAAGATGGCCTAATCGGCCATCACTGGGAATAGAGGGCCCCTTGGTCTTGCAAACTTTATATGCCCCAGTACAGGGGAACACCAGGGCCAAGAATTGGGAGTGGATGGGTAGGGGAGCAGGGGGGTGTATAAGGGAGCCTTGGGGATAGCATTTGAAATGTAAATGCAGTAAATACTTAATAAAAATTTGAAAAAAAAAAAAAAGTCTTGGCAAACTGAATCTGGCAACTCAGCAAAGTAGAACACCACCATGACCAAGCTGAGTCTCTTCCAAGAACGAAACCTTAGGTCAATAGTAGAATACATAGTAATGTATTCTATCTCATTAGTGGAAGAGAAATCATATTGTTATCTGAATAGGATATGGTAGAGCAGTTAATAAAATTCAAACCGGTGCTCATGAAGCAAAAGTCCCAGACGGGTAAGAGAAAGGAATATATTTAACACACCAAGGAGTACCTCCCAACTCACAAGGGAAAGTTCAAAATGAATACAACGTAGCTCTTTACCGCCAAGTACAAACACCCAGTGCAGTTATGCATACCTGCAATCCTAGCCCTCAATTGGCCAAGGCAAGAGGATTGTTTGAACCTGGGAATTTGAGGTAAGTATAGGCAACATTATATCTCTCTCAAAAACCAAGTTATTTACAATCAGCAACAGAATAAGTCACATAAAGAATGCACAAGGCCTTCGGGGAGAAAGTTGAACAACATGCAACATCCATGAAAATATTTAATAAAACCTAAATGAAGGTGAGGATACCTCAGTCGTGTAGTTCTTGCTTGCCTGGTATGCATAAAGCCCTAGGTTCAGTCCCTAGTACCACAAAGAAGGCCCTAAATACACAGAATAGCATCATTCCATTGGACATAGAAGGCAGGCTATGTTAAAGATATCAAATTCAAATTCTATGCAAATTATTCTCCAAATTCAATATAATTCTAATAAAAATCTTAATAAGGCTTTTTTTTCAAGTCGTAAAGTAATCCTAGACTGGATATAAAGTTGATGTAAAGGGGCTTAAGCAAATAAAAGTATTCTGGCAGATGTGCTAGAAGCAATTAGGATTGTATGTTTAAAAGCACAATGGGTGAGAAACAAATCCATGGAACACAATGCGGATTGGGAAAAGAAGACATGCTCAAATGGACCTGGGACTGTAGGATGGGAGATATTCATGCATAAAATGAACATGGATTTCTGTCTTACACACTCATAAAAACCAAGTCGCACTGGTGTCGCCCTAGCTACTGTGACGACAGAGGCAGAAGGGTCACTGAGTCCAGTAGTTCAAGGCCGGTCTGAGCAACATAACAAAATTCCATCTAATATATAAATGAATTTAGCTCTGATGGCTCAGAAACTACTAATAAAGTCAGGATTTTAAAAAATATCCTAATGACCAAAGGAGCTGAAGGGGTTTGCAGCCTCATAGAAGGAACAACAATATGAACTAACCAGTACCCCCAGAGCTCCCAGGGGCTAAATCACCAAACAAAGAGTACACATGGTGGGACTCATGGTTCCAGCTGCATATGTAGCAGAGGATGGCCATGTCGGTCATCAATGAGAGGACAACAGGCCCTTGGTCCTGTGAAGGCTCTATGCCCCAGTGTAGGGGAATGCCAGGGCCAGGAAGTGGGAGTGGGTGAGTTGGTGGGCAGGGGAAGGGGGAAGGGGGAGGAGATAGGGAGTTTTCAGAGAGGAAACGAGGAAAGGGGATAACATTTGAAATGTAAATAAAGAAAATATCTAATAAAAATATCCTAATGATGTATAGGTAGGACAAGATCTATATTTAAAACCAAGCAAGAAAAATATGAACTACAAAAAAATTATTAAAGCTGAGTAATATTCAGGCTTTTGCATGGTTAGGAAAAAAAAATCAATAAAAGGGTAAGCCTGAGCCTGTGAGGATGTGCGTAACATACGTAACAAAGTCTCCTTATCCGGAAGGCTAGAGGATCCCAGAGAGAAAGAAAGAGAAGGAAAAAGAACAGAGAAAGTACAAGAGGTCTCCTGATGAGGAAGCGCTGAGGACTAAAGTATACAAGACATATATCGACTCATTATTACCCACGGAACACACGTTAATATCATACTGAAATAGCTTTTTCAAAAGCAAAAAATCACCAAAGCCGCCCACTGGCAAGGACAGTGAGCCACGGACATTCTCATGCATCGCTGCCAGGAGTGCAGATTGGCCCAAGCACCCGGAGAAAGAAATTGGCATTGCTTCACGTGGCAAATACTAGAAACTGGTTTGCTCAACGTTCGTTCCAACCTCCTTCTAGTAGGCCTCCCTAGATTTCAAAGGCAGAAAACTCAGAAAGTCTTTCCAAGACAGCAGTAGCACTCCATTGTAATTAAGGTTTCACCCATCTAAGGTCCCCAGTGAGACCTGAGCCGAGTGAAGTGGAGAGCCACACAGGGCTCGGGGTATTCATTTCATGAGCAAGGATTATAACGGTGGCTTCCCAGTTTGAGAAGGTGGTTTCAGAGCACAGGCTTGGTTCCGGAGCCAGCAGGTCTAACCATGGCTTCCTGATTTAGCTAGCGTGGCTCCCTAATTCCACCTCAAGGCCTGTGGCTTTGGATCCAGAATTGAATTGGCAGCATTCTGGTTCAAAGCACAGCTTCCTCTCAGAAGAGAAAGTGGTGGCTTCCACTGTGGCCCTGTCCTCTGATGTGGCTTTAAGAATTATTCCTACAAGTTCTGTCTGGAGTCTATTTCTTCGACCCTACTAACTATTCTGTAAATGATGAACAGCCCATTAAAAAAAAAAAAAAAAGAGTCCCGTTCTGCTTTAATGAACATACCCTCTGTAGCTTCATCTTTAATCAATACACCTAGCAAGGTTGAGCTTACACATCCTCTACAGCCTAGAAATCATAATCCTAGGTATATATTCTAAAGAAACTCCTCATATATAAGCCAAAGACTACACATATTTACTGAAGTATTGTTCTTAATTAAACATAAAAAAAAAACCTTGGGCTAGTGAGACGGCTCAGCAGTTAAGGGCACTTGCTGCCAAACCTGACAGGCAGAGTTCAATCCCAAAGATTCACTTGATGAGAGAAGCAAACTCAGTCCTACATGTGCTCTGGACACACATGATCTGTGTCACATGAGCACATGTCCTGTGTCACGTGAGCACAGCAAGCACATACAGACCCACATTGAATAAATAAATCTAATTTTTAGGAGTTTTAAAACTAGAAACAACCCAATGTCTATTGAGAATAGAATGGATAAATAATTCTCGTTATAATCAAGAGACTATTGCACAAATAGCAAACAAGTAGCTGGATCTTCATCTCTCTTTGAGTAGATTACAAAAGGGAAAACTCACAACAGAACATATACTATATTGGCCTAGCATATGCAAGACCCTCACTTGCTCTCCAGCATCATGGAAGCGAGGGCAGAAAAATGGTAAGAGCCAGAAAGACCAGGACATCATTAGGACATAGTGTTTTCTAAACATGACAGGGACACTACATCCAGGAAAATCCTAGAATATGGTTGCCTAAAACAAGAACTTCATAATGACAATACCAGTAAACATGCCAATGTAGATGGAGAAATTTCATAAGGTGTTGGCCCTATATGAAGAAACTATAGACAATTCATGACTACTGAGAGAGAAATAATCAGTTTTCTCTAGGTTACTCAATCCTAAACTGTCAGCCCTAAATACATGCACATAAGAGAAACACTAAGAGACTCAGTAAGTCATACACACATGCATACGCACACACAGAGTGAGAGAAGGGTGGAGGGAGGGGAGAAAGTGAGGAAGAAGGGAGGAAGGGAGGGAGGGAGGCAGGGAGGGAGGGAGGGAGGATTGATTTCCAGGGTACTGGCAATGTGTGAGTCCAAAGTAGGGGCTTAGAACACTACTCACTGTTACAAACTTCTATTCACTGTATATAATTAGCTTCATTATCTAAATGTTAGAGAAAGTAAAAAATAAAAAGGCAAAAAAAAAAAAAAAAAAAAAGGCAGGTGTTAGCACATCCAACAACGTAAATCCAGTCCTAAAGGCACACCAGCACAAAATGAAACGACAGCAGTGTAATGTTATTGTTGGATATTATTTAAAATGACAAAAACTTAGAAATAATACCAGCAGCTGTAAGTTGGGAACAAAAACCACATTCAGCATATTGATGCAGGATTCCACTGTGAAATGTACGGAAAAATTTTTCTATGGCTATGACGGCTCCAATTTATGTCCTGTAAATATAAACATACCTTTATAATTTGTATTATCTATTATCTATCACATATCATATGTTATCTATTATCATATATCATACATCATATATATCATACATTTATGTATTATATTGTGGGACTGGGAAGATTATACCTCAGTAGTAGAGTATGTGTTTTATAAACATGCAAGAAAACCTGAGTTTTGATCCCTAACACAGGGGGAGAAACAGAGAGGGGTGGGGAGGCAGACAAAGTTATGAAAAGAGTCTTTTGTATTAAAGAAACCATGGAATGTTATTGGCATTGTATAATGTAGTATGTCAGCACCCTACAGGCAAGCAAAGAGGACCCCGGGAGCAAGATGTTGTTGAACTCATGGTTGAGTTCAGAGACCCTGCCCCAATGAATAAGGTTGAAAACAAATGAAAAGGACTCCCAATATGCCCTCAGGCCTTCACATACACAGGCACACACATGCATCCATAAACATGTACACATGTACATACACACATCACAGACATATGACAAGAAAAGGAGATTAAATAAACTAATAATAGGCGATGACTCACAAGTCAGGAGCACTTACTATTCTCCTAGAGGACCCAAGTTCAGTTCCTAGCACCTTTATCAAGTAGCCTGCAACTCCAGCTCCAGGGGATAGGAAGCCATCTGGCCTCCACGGGTAACCACATAGGTGTGGCATACACTCACATAGACACATGCACATACACATAAATAAGAGTAAATCTATAATAAAAAAAAGAAGTGAAAAAATATTTATAGAAGACAAAATATAAAGATAGGGACTGACCATGAGCTTCTCTAATGATACAGTTTTAACTCTTGAATTGGGCAATGATTTTTACATAGCCGAATCATAGTCTAACCCTTAAGTAAAAGGAGGCAAACCCTAGAATTGAAAACGAGCTAAAGCAAACTAGTAATTCTGGAAACAGCCCCACAGAAGAAAAAAGTCTTCACCAGATTTTGTGGCCAACACTTTGGCAGTCCGTCTTTGGGGGCAGCCTCCTGCAGAGAAGGGTTAGATTTCATTCAACCGTTCTATTGCTCAAGAAAATACTGGGATGTTGTTTTGAAACTATGAATATCCTAGGATGATAGAACTAAATACAGCCCAACTATTATAAACTCAAATAACCATGTAAAAAGAGATGTAGGAGCAGAATCGAAGAGGTTGAATTCTTAAAAAATGATTATTAAATTGAAAGATTAGAGAAGCCATGTAATAGTGTGTTGGTAAATTTGGAAACATCAGAAGTGTCTAATCTTTTGGGGGGCAGAGAGAAAAGTCACTGATCTTGGGCTAGAAGATCCTGAACAGCTCTCCTTAGTGTCTCACACAGCTGGCACTACAGTCTCACGCCACTAACCTGAGTCCAAAACCAATGGTTAAATAAATAGCTCTGTGTGATGGTGTGTATTTGTAATCCTAGAGCTGGGAGGCAGAGACAGGATCGCTTGGACTCTCTAGCCATCCAGCCTAGCCCACTAGGCCAATAAGAGAAACTGCCTCAAAAAAGAAATGTGGAAAATGTGGGTAGTGTTTGAGAAATGAGATGCTCTGGCCTCCATAAACACACACACACACACACACACACACACACACACACAGGCATGTGTGCTGCCATGCACACAAATAAATAGCTAGGAATGAATGAATGAATGAATGAATGAGTGAGTGAATGAAAAATAAATTTTCTCACTCACCAATGATGACATACTGTGTGACAGAAACTAAGGATACATCAGATGGCCCAGTGACTAGCTTGAGATGTACCCCATTGGACTCCCACAAGCTGTCCTTCTGCACCATGGCATGTGCACACCTGAACATATATAACCTATACACAAAGGTGATTAATTAAATACTGTTAGTGTAATGATTGTAAGCATGTGCACACCTGAACATATATAACTTATACACAAAGGTGATTAATTAAATATTTCCAGTGTAATGACTATGAGCATGTGCACACCTGAACATATATAACCTATACACAAAGGTGATTAATTAAATACTTCCAGTGTAATGACTGTGAGCATGTGAACACCTGAACATATATAACTTATACACAAAGGTGATTAATTAAATACTTCCGGTGTAATGACTGTGATTGAGCATATTTTTACCCAGAAGACCACAATGACTCGCTAAAAGAAAGCTGACTTTCTCAACTTCTGTCTTAGTCAGGGTTTCTATTCCTGTACAACATCAAGACCAAGAAGCAAGTTGGGGAGGAAAGGGTTTATTTGGCTTACATTTCCAAGCTGCTGTTGATCACCAAAGGATGCAGGACTGGAACTCCAGCAGGTCAGAAAGCAGGAGCTGATGCAGAAGCCATGGAGGGATGTTCTTTACTGGCTTGC
>NC_034605.1:38754414-38787310 GCF_900095145.1 Mus pahari
ACAGCTGGATCTCATGGAGGCATTTCCTCAACTAAAGCTCCTGTTCTGTGATAACTCCAGCTGTGTCAAGTTGACACAAAATTAGCCAGTACAACTTCTGAATCTAAAAATTGCCGGTAAGAGGAAGAGAATGGAGCCAGGGCTATCACTCGGTGAGAGAGTTCCGTGGTGGTTAATCTTGATGAAGCATGTCTCTGGGGCATTTTCTTGATCACTTACTTATGTTAGAGGTCCCAGCCCACTGTGGGCAGTACCATCCCTACTAGTCTTCAGCTATATAAGAAAGCTAGTTGGACAGAAGGCATAGTAAGAGCAAGCCAATAAGCAGGAGTCCTCTGTGGTTTCTGCTCCAAGCCCTTGCTTTACATCCTTGCCTCAACTTCCTTCGGTGACAGAGTATGACCTAAGGGTTGCACGATAAAATAAACTCTTTGCTTACCAAGTTGATTCTAGTCAGCATTTTATCAAGCAACAGAAAACAAACTACTGCAAGCGCTTACCTGGCATGCATAAGACCTTAGGTTAAACCTCAAGAACTGAGTGGGGGTGGGGAGAGTATATGTTTACCCTGCATTTAAAAGGAAGTGCTAGCTGATAATATAGGGGGGGGGGGAAGGGTAAAATTGCAAAAACAAAAAACAAAAAACAAACAAACAAAAAAACCTCACCACTTTCTGTTTTCTCCTGAAATATTGATCCAAGCAAGAATAATCAGTGGATGCTGAAAGCATTAAATCAGATAGATGATAGGGCATAACTGGGAGAGGGAGGGATCCTCAGTCCCAGGCAAACGCTGTTCTGCCACAAAGCAGTGGCCGTGCTCACTAACGATGTGACATACACTTCAAATTAATCAGGAGAGGGTTTGTCTGTCCTTACCACAGAAACACAAATTGGAAGAGATGGGCGTGCTCGCTTCGATCCGTCCACTGTGTGTGCACAAGTCTGGAAGCACCACCATGCTATGTCCCCTGAGTACAATAGAAGCATTGTGGATTAAAAACAAAAGTTTAGCAAAATAGCATGTAAAACAAAATGTTGGTGGTAAACTAGATGTTCACACACAGGTGGCTATGGATTGATCCACAGATGACTCTCCAGTCCCAAAGGGGAAGTGTGACCTCTCCGTACTGAGGCCTGACTGTTGCCACCTTAAGCAGGTAAGCCAGGCAGTATGTGCCTCCCTTGTAGCAGAACATGAAAAGACATGGTCATACATTGATGCCTTCTTCAGACAAAGTGACATTCTATCTAGGCATGTCCCAGATACAAGAAACACCAAAGAGCAAGCCAACCCCCCCCCCCAAAAAAAAAGATAGATACAGAATGAGACACATTCTTAAGAAACAAGCCAACAGTCTACTCAGGAAGAAAGTACATGGGAAATGGTCACCTACTTGTCAAAGAGGATGCTCTTGACCAGATGTGGTCTCAGACATGAGAAACAAGGTGTTTGTGGGAGACAGAAGAGACTTAGACTACACAATTTATAGGTGACACAGGCAGGACACTAGGACTATGTCACCTGACGGTGTGTTAAAGCACTTAGAGATGAAACTTGTTTCTGCCTTGTGATTTTGTTTTGTTTTAAAGACAAGATCTCACTGTATAGCCAGGGCTAGCTCCAGACTCACAATTACGCTACCTAAACTTCTCAAGTGTTGACGTATGTATCAACTATGGCTAGCTCTAGAAAGGTTTCTAGAAAATGATATGTACCTCTAATTTTTTTTTTTCAAATCAGGCATCTCTGTGTATATATGTATTTTTGGCCTTCAGTATCCTCAGATTTAATTCTTTAGATTCAAGTGGTGAGGAATCAAAAGAAGAAAAAACGGTCTTTGAGGAATCTATACTGAATACTCACTCACCGTCGCTTGCTATTATTCTCCAAATAATACAGTCTAACGGTGATTCATACAGCATTTGTAGTATGTTTGATATCATCAGTACTCCAGAGAATATTTAAAACACACAGGAGGCTGTGTCTAGATTGTGTGTGAATACTATATAGAATTACTCAAGAAACTTGAGCAGCAATAGATTGTCATCTTAGAGGGCCCTGCAGCCAAACTCTCAGATTCTGAGAAACAATTGAATACATATATTTACATGAGAAGTCAACACGGCAAAATATTATAAGTATTAAATTTATATGGGTCCTCTGTACTCTCCTTTCTACTTCATAAAGTATAAAAGTACTTAATAAAGTATAAAATGCAAAAGGGTGGGGCTGGAAAGATGTCTCAGTAGGTAAGATCATTTGCTATGCAAGCATAAGGGTCTGAATTTGAATTCCTAGCACCTATGTAAACAGCTGAGCATGACCATGGTTGCCTGTAACTCCCACCCTGTGGAGGGTGGAGACAGGAGAATTACTGGGAATTCATTGCTGCCAGACTGGCTTCAAGTTCAATGAGAGACTGGACACCTGATAATTTCTGCTGGACTGTACAAGGGTGGACACACACAAATATGCAAGGAAAATATACCACATATACATAAACACACACAAATCAAAAAAGGAACTAAATAATGCAATCAAGTTGTTTAATTCCAAAAATATTTGTTCATATGTAAATATACACAATGTATAATGAGTAAGAAAGATGACTCAATGGATAAGCTGCTTGCTGTACAAGTTTGGGGACCTGAGTTCAGATACCCGGAACCCACAGAAAGCCAGATATGGTAACACACATGTGTAATCCCAGACCTTCATCAGTAAGATGGGGGTGGATACAGGAGAATCTCTGGAAGCTCCAGGGTGGGCTAGCCTAGTGTATTCAGTGGCATCAAAATAACAAAAGACACTGCAACACGATGGAGGGAGAGGACTAACTCTGGAGGGTACCCCTGACTGTCACAATGCACACATACAAACACAAGCACAGGCACAAAGAAAAGAAAAGAAAAAAGTAAAACAAAATGTATCCTATAAAAAAAAAAAAGATTTCCCAGGACATATTATATGCTCTGAGTAGAGAGAGGGGTAAGGACAGGTCCCCAGTATTAAAGAATGTCACTGACTACTACTAATAGGCTGATTTCACAACATCACTATCCTGATTCAGGGCCATCTCCCTTGGAATTCCATTGTCTATGGCCAAACTAGGTTGTTTGCAACTGTTGACCAGTATCAAGTCTCCCAGGACACAGCCCTTCCCTCACCAGCAAGCATGGGTCAAAAGAGATGGAGATTCAGAACTAAGTCCACCTCAATGGATTTTTGCAATGGTGTCTCCAAACATGTATGGGTTTCAAAAGGCTGGAGAACAAATCTTCCAGGCAAATATCTACCAAAATAATAATAATAATAATAATAATAATAATAATAATAAAACAATGAAAGCTTATCTTTGACAGACAACTTTCAGAACCAAGATAACCAATGTTTCTGGGTTTAGCCCATCTTTGTTGAATAACTGAATTCCTTAAAAATGATTTTTTTTCTTTATGAAGCAAGAATAAGAAAACTGGTCAAAGGGGTTTTTTTTTGGGGGGGGAGGGTCTTGGAAAACAAAGGTGAGAGGTCAGATCATCCTCAGCATGCAGGCCTCTGGAAACCAGTTCTCCACCCAACCCAACACACACACCCCTGCGAAACTGCAAAGTAATCCTAATAAATTCGAGTCGCTGGCTTCTCCTTCTTACCCAGGAATGACCGCTTAGAACGTTCATCCAGTAGTCACTCCATCCTTCCTGAATCTCTTCCCTCTTGGACAGGTAGGCTTTCCTCTGCCTGACTGTGAGTCCATCTCCTTCACTTTCTTCCCCTGCACGTTTCCCAAACCTCACTCTCCTCTCTTCCTGAAGTAGGTCAATCCCTTCCACAGCTTTGACCGCCTCCTTTCTACAGATGACCTCAACTTTCATCCGCTTCACTTTTAGCATCATTCTTGAATGTCAGCCCGAAATGGCCAACTACCTGCTGCAAATAGGCACCTCCGTGTCCCATAGGTGTTTTAAATCTCATCTGCTCAAAACAAAAAGCAAGACAGTTCCCTAGACACACCTTCTGTACCTCCAGCTCTCTTTTGTCTTCCTATGTGGTATCCTCAGGGAATGGTATACATTTAAGCGTGAGTGCCGGGGTTAGGGTCTCTCAACACCCATCATCTTCCTAATCCTGAATTCTGAGATACTATCTGTAAACACAAGGTCCCCTTGCCAGATGTGGAAATCACTTATCTGGTATGTGTGACGTGCGTGCGTGGGTGCGTGCGTGCGTGCGTGCGTGGTACATGTGAAGGTCAGAGGACAACCCTGCTTCTGTTCTCTCCTTCCATCTTTGCAAGTCCCTGGGATCCAACCAGAGTCATCAGGACTGTGTGCAAGCGCTTCACCCTTGAGCAACCTCGGTGGCTGGATCACTACTTTTTATGTGACATTTTCCAGATGAAATCAGCCCACGGCCATGCTTGTCCCCCATAAACTTGGTTATGATTTGTTGTGGTGCCCTTGGCTTCTGGAAGGATCTTACGAGAAGCCATATGACTCAGAACTGCTGCTTGTACTTGCTACTCAAGCGTGGCTGTGTTAACGTGACATCACAAAGGGGACCTTTTATGAGGCAGTTTCTGCCTGTGAGGAGAAAGCCAGGGCAGAGGCTGCTTCCAGGCATGATGGAGGGGATCTTGCTTTGAGGTGGTTTAGCATCCCACTTGTTCCTTGAGGACATCTGTTCCTACCTAAGAGCACTCACCTGAGATGCTCAAAGGTCCAGAAGAAACACTTCTCGGGTGACAAAGCAGGTAAAGAGGAAATGAAGGCAAGGGATACCCATTCAGAACCCCTACAACACTTCAATCCAAAGCCCTTCTCCCACACGGTCTGGTTAAGGAGTGGCCATGTTTTGGAACAAGGGCTTCTGTAATTACAAAAGTGGATGGATCTAGGCGTCGAGGGTACACTCACCCACATGAGAGTGTGTTTTTGGAAGTTAGAAGGCTAGAGGTTGGTGTGGGGATCTCTCTCTCTCTCTCTATCTCTATCTCTATCTCTCTCTCTCTGATTACATCTCAAATTGAGCCTGAAGCTTACAGTTTCAAATGGACTGGCCAGACAGCACAGCCCAGGTCCTGGGTGCTGGGAGTTACAGACAGCATCAGGCTTTTGCATGGGTGATAGGAATGTGAAATTGGGTGCCCATGCTTCAACAGTAGACACTTTACCTGCTGAGACATCTTCTCACTCCAAAAGAGTTATTGAAGTAGGAGGGTTGAATATAACTCAATGGTCTAGCACTTGTTTTGCATGCAAGAGACCCTAGGTTTGATATTCAGGGTTGGGGAGGGAGAAGGAAGAATACAGTGGTAAAATTGGTTGGAGACAGGAGATAATCATCTCAGGCCAACGGGGAGCTGCCAAAAGGTTTGTGGAAGGAATTGTTGACTAAAACAACTATTAAGAGACTAAAATTTTGATTATCATGTTCTGGATAGAGACCAGAATTAGGAGACAAAATCTTGACACCAATATCTAGGTATCTGGATTCTTGGAACGGGGAAGGGTGGTGAAGGAAGAAACAGACTAAGAGTAAAGAATAATGACAAAAAGAAGGAAATGCTGTAATGAAACTTATCCCTTTGCATACTGATTTAATTACAAAACGCCAGGTATGCTGGCACACAAATTTAGCTTAGTTCCAGGAAATGACAGGAAGAAGCAGTCAGAAATCTGTGAGTTCAAATCTAACCTGATCGATATAGCGAGTTTCAGACTAGCCAAGGATTCATAGTGGGAACCTATCTTCCAAAAGGGGTAGGGAAAGGAGGAGCGGGGGACGGAGAGAGGCAGTTCAGCAGTTAGGCACACATGTTGCTCTACAAAGGACTCAAGCTTGTTTCCCAGCACTCACATGGTGCTTCACAACCATCTGTAACTCCAGTTCCAAATGTTTGATACTCTCTTCCAACCTGCACGGGTAGCAGGCACACACACATGGTACACATACAGGCAGGCAAAACACGGATACAGAAAAATTTGAAAGGAAAAAAAAGACTTATAAAAAAGAAGACACAGCAGGGCGTGGTGGCACATGCCTTTAATCCCAGCACTCGGGAGGCAGAGACAGGCAGATTTCTGAGTTCAAGGACAGCCTGGTCTACAAAGTGAGTTCTAGGACAGCCAGGCTATACAGAGAAACCCTGTCTCAAAAAACTAAAAAGAAAAGAAGAAGAAGAAGAAGAAGAAGAAGAAGAAGAAGAAGAAGAAGAAGAAGAAGAAGAAGAAGAAGAAGAAGAAGAAGAAGACACAAAAATTACTTCAAAGGGGAAAATGAATTTAGTGGTTAATGAAGCTTAGGCAGCAAAACAAAGGGAAAAGTCCCAAACGGGATACCCAGATTTTAGAATGAATGACAGACAATAATGAATGTGCCATTAGAAATTAGGAGCCAGATTGTGTGTGGAGGAAAGATGAGCCATCTCAGCTGGGGACAACGGAGCTGAAGTAGTAAGAGGACAGAATAGTTGCCACATATAGGTAGATGGTGATGTGAAACTACATGCACAGTCTGATCAATCATCCAATCATTGCCAAATTTATCCAATCAGCTACTTAGTCTCTCCAGGAAGATGTCTCAGAGCCACTTCAGATGCTTGATATCCAAAATTTAGCTCATCACCTTCCCTTCCAAGCTGGTCCCCTTCTGGCTTCCTTGACACAGTAGATGGCACCCTCATTTAAGACCCTAAAAGCCAACTTGAACACTGTCCATTGAGACTGTCATTTCTTTTTTCTAAAGTAATATTTTACTTGAGAATTTCATATTGTACTTTGATCGTGTACATCACCTATCCCATTCCTCCCAGATCCCCCAGCATCTCACCACCTCTTTTTTTCTCTTGGTTATTACATGTAAACATACGAATACAGCCTGCTGAGTCCATTCAGTATTGGCAATATGCAGATCTTTTCAGATAAGTACTTGGTTCTGGATAATCAATTAGGAAGCTCATCTTCAGAGAGTGCTGACTCTCCCCCTCTCAGCAGTCACGACTACCTGTCACCAAAAACTCCTCTGCTTTCCAAACCTCTCTGCTTTGGGTTCATGTCCATGCCATCATGTCTTCTGAACTGTCCCCAAACTGTTCTTAGTACTCTCTAATCTTGTTCATACAAAGCAGTCATGTGATCTTTTCACAAGGCAAAGCTTACCTACTTCACTGATATAAAAAAGGTTTAAGAGTGGGTTGGGGAGCAGGGTGGGGGGGGGGAGAGTATAGGGGACTTTCCGGATAGCGTTTGAAATGTAAATGAAAAAAATATCTAATAAAAAATTGTTTAAAAAATAAATACAAACAATAATTCAAAAAAAAAAGGTTTAAGAACTATTATATTGATATTAAGATAAAGATGGAGTTTCACTGGTGACATGGCCTTAGTCCTTTCTGTGTGGCTCTCTGACTCCACCTTACACTGTTAAGCTCTGGGGTTTTCCAAACTCTGGCCTTTATTCATCTACCAGAATATTTCCCATGCACCCTGATACCTGCAACCTCCAACACTGGCACCCCTACAAACCTTCTAGTTACCCTCCCAGCATGGCATCAGTAATCCCTTCCATGGGGAGCCTCATCTCACTTCCTCACTTTATTTCCATAACTCCCCCCATCGCCATTAGAAAAGAGGAAATGAGAACCTGAGACTCAAATAATGTACCTAAGATAGAACAGTAAGGAGGCAATGAAGCCTTTAATTTGGTGTCAAAAGATTGTTAAATGTTTTACTGTATCATCATATAACCCTGACCATCCAAATCCGTTACCTGGGCATTGGAGACCTTCAACAAGTGAGTTTCAGGCAAGCCACATGGCTCAGCAGGTAAAAGTGCTTGCCACCAAGCATGGTAACCGAAGGTTGATCCTGGGACTCACAGGTGGAAGAAGAGAACACACACCCATGGCATAAATACCCATTCACTTACTAAATGAGATTAAAATATTCAAATAACTTTGTCTGAGGAGTTGGCTCAGAGTAAAAGAGTTTGCCACACAAGGGTAAGGTAAGGACCCATGTTTGGATCCCCAGATCCCATGTAAGGCCAGGCCTAGTAGCATCCGCTATCCCAGTACATGCAATATATGTATCAGACTTTAAAATGGGTCCATTTCATTATATAAAAATAACACCTAGCCGGATGTGGTGGTACACGCCTTTAATCCCAGCACTTGGGAGGCAGAGGCAGGCGGATTTCTGAGTTCGAGGCCAGCCTGGTCTACAAAGTGAGTTCCAGGACAGCTAGGACTATACAGAAAAACCCTGTCTCGAAAAAAAAAATAATAATAATAATACCTATTTTAAAGGCTAAGCTGAGCCTTGAAGTGCTTTCCAATAGTGGTGACCTTAATGGATACAATGGGAGCTCATTTCATTTTTAACTTTTCTTTTCATTACGATTATTTTTATGTGTATGAGTGTTCTTGCCTGCATGTACATTCATATGCATGTGCGTGCAGTACCCTCAGAGGCCCAAAGAGGGTGTTAAGTGGCCTGGAACTGGAACTACAAATGGCTGTGAGCCAGCAGGTAGATGCTGAGAACCTAACCTGAATCTTCTACCAGAGCAGCCAGTTCTTAACCACTGAGCCATCTCTTAAGCCTCAATTCTTAACATTTCTTATTCATTAGTAAATTAGCGTTATGCTTTGCCTTTAAATACTGCTTTAGGTATGTTACACTAATTCCTTTTTTTAAAAAAAAATTATTTATTTTATGTATATGAGTACACTGTAGCTGTCTTCAGACACACCAGAAGAGGGCATCAGATCTCAATACAGATGGTTGTGAGTCATCATATGGTTGCTGGGATTTGAACTCACAACCTTCAGAAGAGCAGTCGGTGCTCTTAACCGCTGAGCCATTTCTCCAGCCTTACAAAAATTCTAATATGTAGTATTTTTAGTTCTGAAAATGAGACTGGACATTAATAATGTTCTATCCATTTGCTCTGCTTTAAGACAAAGTCTCTCTATGTAGTCCTGGCTGTCCTGGAACTCTGTACTCTTGAACTCCCAGAGCTTTCCCTGCCTCTGCCTGCCTCTGCCTGCCTCTGCCTGACTCTGCCTGACTCTGCCTGACTCTGCCTGACTCTGTATGGTGCATGTGCTGTCATACCAGCTGTTTTTTAAATATTTTAAGCTATGAAATATACTATTTTATTTCATAACTTCATCACATGCAAATAGTTGCAGAAGGAGAGAGACAGGGATGAAAAGAAAGAAGAAAGGACTAGAGGGAGGAAGTAGAAAGGATTTTTGCCTAGACCTTCTCCCCAAACCACTCCCAGGATTTACTTCCTCCAACCGTACCCTCCTTCCACACTTGCACTACCTCCTACTTGTATACTCAGGCCAGGGTCTTTACAGTCTAAGCATCTCTTAAAACACATGTGCTTTGTAAATCTCAGCATCTCTGAACCAGGTCAAATTGACTTTCAAAATTAACCATTACAACCCATGAATCAAAACTTCTAACTGTGGCTGAGGGTATAGCTCAGTTGGTGAAGTCCTTGCCTGGCATACACAAAATCACCAGCCCCATATAGAACAGGCAAGGTGCTGCATGCCTGTAGTCTCAGGACTTGGGTTGTAGAAGCAAGAGGATCAGAAGTGCAAAGCCAGCTTGGGCTACATAAAAATTTGGAGGCCAGCATGGAATACATGAGGCTATGCCTTAAAAATAAGTAAAAATTATCAGGGACTGAAGAGATGGCTGAGCAGTTAAAAATATTTGATGCTCTTTCAGAGGAACTGAATTGTGCTCCCAGCAAATGTGATGAATTTCTCATAAACTGCTTGTAACTTTAGGTCCAAAGAGTATGATGTCCTCTTCTTGCCTCCTCTGGCACAAGCAAGTACAGACACACACCACACCACACCACACCACATAGAAATAAAAACATGATTTAAAAGCTTTCAAGTTACACAACTTAAATATATGCTACAAGAGAAAATTAAGGTAAATGTTATAAAATGAGAAAGACAAAAAGTCATTTTCATTGAAGGTTTTTTCAAGAACCTCAATGACCTTGACCAACATCAGTCAATGTGATTCTCTCACCAAGATCACAGAATCCTTACATATTGAAGATTCTCATTCCTTCTTCCCCTACCTTAGCCTCTATCTGAAGGAAGTACGTACTAACTGAATAGATCCCTTGAAGACTTTTGACCCCACCCTGTCCTGTAGCAGATGAGGAAATGACATTAAGAGGAAGTCTGTGACTTCATAGAGGTCACATGCCTAGTGACTGTCAGAAAGTAGAAGAGACTCAGCTCCCAGGGCCAGCAAAAAGGTC
Organism: Mus pahari; assembly: GCF_900095145.1. Taxonomy (NCBI): domain Eukaryota; kingdom Metazoa; phylum Chordata; class Mammalia; order Rodentia; family Muridae; genus Mus; species Mus pahari. The sequence goes on from NC_034605.1 coordinate 38,764,718, forward strand.
AGTGGATGAAGGTTCTTGGAACTAAGCATGATGACTATACAGGTCCAGGTTTGGTGCCTGGAACCTGTGTAGTAGAAAGAGAAGACAGACTCCTTGCTCTCTCCTCAGACTCTCCTCCGAGGGAAACAAAAGAGTTTGTCCCTCACATGGACCACTCACCTGAAGAGTGTGGTGAGGGAGTCTGATAAGTGGAGAGCCACTGCATGCAGGGAAACTCAGATGCAAACGCTGTTTTCTGAAAATCTTTCCACTAAGATCATCCTTTGTGTATGTTTATCGGGAGCAGTTTTGGACTTGAATTAGACATCTAAAGCTGGGCTTCTCTATTGCTTGGATAGAAGACATACCAGTGTTAAGCTGGCCAAGGAGGGTGGTGGAGGCCCAGGAAGGCGGGAGAGTAAAAGCAAAAACCAAAAACATCAGATTAAGTAAAGCAAACCCTGGGGCCACCAATTTGTGCAGAACTCTAGGGTCAGCCTCAAGGCAAGAAGACACTTCTAGGGGGGACATGGTCTCTTATGGTGGATCCGTTCTGAGCAATGGCCCTGGGAATCCTGTTTGGATTAGAATCCTAAACTCCTGCAGCAGTGGCTTAGATGTCCCATTTCCTTTGGTGGCATTAGAGCAGTCTCTGTACCCACACTGCTTGCAGAGTCCCCAGACAAGGTAAGGGAAGTGAGGAAGACAGAGAGATGAGTCACACAGGTGACTGCTGTCTCTTGCTGAGGCAGGTGGTGGCCCAGGGCAGCCATATGCATCAGATCCAGTCTTCTCTCCAGGCATAGCTGGAGGACACCGGTGACGAGGATAGTTGAAGACTGCAGATTTTCATGCCCTCTGTCCTGATACACTGGGAGCCTCCTCATTTACACATCCAGTCACCTGGAGCCACTTTACTCTTCATGTCCCCCAAAGAACAAGGGTTAGAGTAACCGCCAAATAATTTTAGAGTTAAAAACGGTTCCAGTTCACAAGAAATGAGATCAGAGAAACACAAAGTCATTGCAGCTCCTTGGCTACAGCAAGCTAAGCCAGGAGAACCAGGTGGTGAGGGCATGCCTAGTTCTGCCATGCATTGAATGTGTGGCCCTGGACTCGGTGACTAAGATTTATTCCATATCCATCAAGTAAGGTCAGAATGGCTCCTTGAACATCTCAAGTCCCATTTCTAATCAGGAAGTAAGAATAAGGTCGCTGAACTCGCAGGGAGAAGAGGTCTGGAAACTCCCTTCAGAAATTTGGTGTTTCTCTCTGCAAGCACCTAAGGACTTACACTCAAGACTCCCAGCCATGATTTTTCCAGGAGAACCCAGAGGCAGGTTCTTAACCTTAGAAAGACCTAAGACCTAAGGCCAGAGGAAAAATTGCCATCCCAAGACGAAGAGTTGCACTGGTAATTTCCAAACACCAAGGGAAGATCTCTCTGCTCCTCCATCAGCCGTACCCAGCATCTGACAGTGAGTTAGCTTCTACTGCAAAGTGATTAAAAGGCCACCTGGCTTTTAATGTGTCATTTGAACTTCACATAATTGAGTAGGTAGTCCACTATTAATTAAAAAATAAGTGGGAAAAATTAAGCGCAGATGATGTTTTGTTTTGCTTAAATTATGCTTGGTGAAATACAAATATCCCACCAGTGAGGTGTTCTGGTGTAACTCTCTCTAGCTAATAATGGTGGCTTGCATTTGCTAGTTGTAAATGGGTCATTGCATGTCAGGGGTCTGTGTCCTTTCCTGCGTACTTATGACGTGTGAGGTTGTGACTAGCACATTGCAGATGCAGTCACTGATGCTAGATCAATGGCTGGCTACCATTCATGTGAAGCTCACAACAGGCTGATGGGCAAACTGGGGTGATGTTATCTCTGAAAGGCCACACCCATACTCCACCAGCAAATCTCAGGCGAGGCCTGCAAGAAAATTGCACACATCACCTGATTTAGAAAGACCTCGGTTTCCCCTGTTGCTTGTGTTGACAACAGCGATCTTGATGAACTGTCTCAGGTTGAACAGTAAGGCCAGTTATCTGGATACAGAGGGATATGTGAAGTCAGGAAGCAGGCCCATGTTGGAATAACTTCAAAGTCTACATCCTTGGCACCTTACACCTGCTTCAGAATATTTAAAGCAGGCATCAGTACATTTCTAATGCCATTTCTCAAATCAGTTTTTATCATGGTACAGAGAGTAACAATAGCAGGGTACTTCGGGTCAAGTCCTAGCTCTACCACTATGGCATGAAGAAAGTTAACCTCTGTAAACTACATACCTCATCTATAAAGTAAGAAGTATTAAAAAAAAAAAAAGTAAAAGTTCACAAGGTTCTTGTGAACATTCGAGAATCCATATGCAGTGCTCAGGGCACTGCCTGTCAATAATAAGGTATTAACGATGTGGTTCAGGTTTAACACATTGGCTCAGGGGGTTAGCCAAACAACCTGGGTTTGATCCTGGGGTTACTAATTATGGAAGCAGAGAGTCAAATCCTGAAGGACTGACATATAGTAAATTCCCATTCACGGCGGCAAATTTTTACTGTCAGATTATCAGTGAAGGTAGTGGGCAAAGAATAGAGACCCCCAGAAGGACATTATGACATCTGGACAGAGCATCTGGCCTAGGGGGTAGAAAGAAAGAATACAGCCTAGAAATATGAGTATTTCCAGGGAATCCATCTGGAACAATCAGGAGCTGTTCACAGAGCAGTGGGTGGTTTGGCAGAAGAGATGTTGTCACAGTATATGCCTTTTGAGATGTATTTTTTGGAAAATGAAACTGAGGTCATTTCCCTTTGCTCCATAAGACGTGAAGGGAAAAGTCTCTCATTTCTGAAGTGGTTTTAACTGGTGTCCTACACAGTGAGGCAGAGTCTCAACAGAGCCAGCAGATCAAGATCGCTGTTGTCCACACAGGAGCTGGGGAAACTGAGGTCCTTCCAGATTAGCGAGTTGGATCCTCTTGTGGGCCTCACCTGAGGTTTTCTGGAGAATTTCTGTGTCTCTGAAGACCCGTCATCCTCCCCTTGTTTGTTCATGACCCCCAAAGTTATCCCCAGAGAGAACCGACGCCCTGTGCACACACAAATTAATGTGAAAAAGAAATCACGGTCTAGGACACCCAATACCTCTGGAGATCCCCAGATGGTGGGTCATCTCTCCCCACCTGCTAGCTTCCTCCGCTTTCAGAACTCTTGATCATTGTCTCAAACTTCAGGAAACAATGTAATTGATGTTAAATCAAACTGACAAGAGAAGCCCATTCACATGAAGACCATGCATGCGGAGCTCGCTGTGGGCGGCTCCCTTTCGACTTCTGAGTCTGACAAAGCAAGGGAAATGGCCTCAGTTCCGTTTTTTTCAAAAATAAATCCCAAAGGACACAGACTGCAACAGCATCTCTGATGTCAAACCACCCACTGCTCTGTAAACAGCGCCTGCCTGCTCATCCTGGATCCCTAGCAATGTATCACTCCCTGTCTGTCTGAGCAACTCATTCCTTCTGTGCTTTCTCTCCTTTTGAATAAGATAATTCATTTACATGCCTGTCTCCCTGCTAAGCTAATAGACCACTTGAGGACAGGAGCATCTCCTTGTCCATCTGGATCCTCCAATCTCTCTCAGAAGGTAAAGAAAGGAACGGAGTACCAAGGGGAGCTCAAATTGTAGGATGCTTTCTGGGAGGGGCAGGAGGAGCTGGCATGATTCTTCTCTTGTGATAAGAAGGGCTATGAACAATAGCCTTCTAACCACTGTGGCTCACTCTTACATATATTGTAATAGACGTTGATGAACTGTAAGGAACCAAGAAATTGGCTTCTACTGTAGTGAAAAAGGGCAAGTTTGACAACTTTAACCATTGTTTTTTACACCCTCACCTTTAATGTGCAGTTGTTCTGACTTGGTACTAAATGATATTTACTACTTCCTCAGCCAAGCACAGAATGCTGGCTGGCTCTCGGATTCAGTAAGAACCTGGGAAAGAACCTAAAGGCGCTGAGCCTTGGTTCCCCATCTACAGTAGTAAATTCCTCCTGGTGCAATTGTCATTGCAGGTGGCGACCAGAGAACAGAGGCTCCCCCCCAAAAAAAAGAATTTTATGGCATTCAAGGCAAAGCACAGCCAACCGGGAGGGAAAGCAAGAGTCCAGCCTGGAAATACATAGCCCAACCTGAAAGTTATCTCTGAAGGAGAATAATGGTAAGACCAACCAGGAGCCAATCCTGGGGAGTAGGCAGAATTATCAGATCACCCCATAGAGTGATTGTATTGGTGGTGCATATTCAGACTGTGTGATAAAAAGATGGAGGCATGTCACAGCCACACCACAGTAGCATATTCTATTTACAGGGTCTGCTCCCCTGAAAGTGTACCTATCCTTTTTCTGGCTCCTCCCACACGACTTCCCTGAATTAATTTTCTAATCCGGAACTTCCATTTCCACAGAGAGGTTGCTTTCATCCCTTCTACTGCTTTCTTTAATAACTTTTGATGACCCAAGAAATATTTGGCTGGGTTCCATTTTCTGCTTCCTCCAGGTGAAAGATAGCACACGCCACTCCCTATGTTTATAAGAGCCACAAAAGGCTACACTAATTCCTTGAGTTAAGTTTCACTAAGGAGACATCTGAATTCCTGACAGAACAAGATGGAATGGGAAAGGGGTTTTCTTCATTGCTGAGAAATACTTAACAAGTCAGAATGGCACAGGAGCCAGCAGCCTACTGATGCTTCTCAATTCTTTTGCATTAGTTGTGTATCAGAAACGCCGTCATTTTTAGTCATCAGATATTCACCTTTGAATTTTAAATTCATGATCCATTATGAAGACACAAATGATTTATAGAACCATAGGAATAATGACACAATGAAGAAGGCAAAAGAGAACACGAATGTGGTCTTTAAAAGTACTTCAAATTAGACCACTGTTACCGTGAGGAGAAAGCATTGTGAGTTAAGAAAATCTGTCCATCTTCATAGAAGATGTGGACCATTCATAAACCATCTTTTATTCAAATGGTCACCAGGACTTTTATTCCCAACATCTTTTACCACTTGTTCCAGAATAACTTTTATGCCATTGTGGAGAAAGAAATCTGCCTGTGCTGCCAAAGCAAGCTCACATGTGGACCAAATTCTCCCCCATGGTGACTGACATGCCTTTCTGTGGTCTTTTTCTACAGTTAAGGATATTGAGGATATGTCTCCATGGTTACCTTACTCCATTCAAGTTAGCCCCTCAATGCACTGCCAGCTTCTTCATTATCATCACAATCTAAGCTGGTACTCAGGAGGGCAAATCACAGAAGTCACAGAGAACTTCCTGAGGGACCCGAGCATCATATTCCATGTTCTCCAGCCTCTGACTGCTCTAGTTTCCTCTATGCTCCTGTGATTTTTAAAATATGACCAAAAGCCATTTAGGTGAAAAAGGAAATCATTTGGCTGACATGTCCAAGTCACAGTCCACTACTGAGGTAAGTCAGGAACTCAAGCAGGAGCTGATATTAAAAGCCATAGAGGAACACAGATTCAAACTTAGCTTCCTTACATATCCCAATACCATCTGCCTAGGGAATGGTGCTGCCTCCATCAGTTATCAATCCAGATAACCTCCAACATGCCAGTCTGATCTGGGCAATCCCTCAATTGAGACTCCTGCCTCAGGTGACTCAACGCTATGTTGAGTTGATAGTGAAAGCTACCTAGGACACTGAAGAAAAACGTTATGACATTTAAACTTAAAATACAGTCTCAGTTTTGGTCTCTAAATATCTGGGAGTATATACAATACAATCAAAGATCTGTGTATTTGTTTGTATATGTAAGTGTTTGTGTGTGTCTGTGTGTGTGTGTGTCTGTGTGTGTGTGTGTGTGTGTGTGTGTGTACAAGTGTGTAGGTGTGTGTGCCTGAGTGATTACAGTGGTCAGAAGATGTTGTTGAACCTAGAGCTTGTTTTTCAAGTAGACTGGAAGCCAGTAACCTTCCTGTCTCTGCCTCTTCCAGAGCTGGGGTTACAGATGTCCACAGGACGCCTGACTTGTTACAGGGACGTTAGGATCAACTTCCCTTCTATAATTGTGCAGAGAGCAAGCACTTTGACCATTGAACCATCTCTCCAGCCTCTCTACTTCAAACTTTAAAACATAACCAGGATGCTTGATGACTTTTTGTGGTTCTGGGAAGTGAAGTTAGGTCCTTCTCCTTGTCTAGGCAAGTACCCTGTCTCCTTGATATGTCCAGCACCACATTACTTTTCTGTTGACACAGAGTCACACTAGGTTGCCCATGGTGGCCTTGCATTCACTGTATAATCCAGGCAGGACTTGAAATTTCAGTTTAACTGTCTTAGCCTCGTGAGGTGCATTACAGAGCTGTACCACCAGCTAGGCTTTGGGGGAACTGGTTGTTTCCTTGCTTGTTTTCTTGTTCGCTAGCTTGGTTGTTTTTTGAGACACGGTTTTCTTATATTGTATAGGCTGGGTTTTGTTTTGTTTTGGGGGGCGGGATGGTTGTTGTTGGTTTTTTGGTTTTGTGTTTGTTTGTTTTTTTTTTTTTTTTTTTTTTTTTTTTTTTTTTTTGGTGGGGGATGCAGTTCAAAACAGGATTTCTCTGTGTAGCCCTGGCTATCTTGGAACTCTATAAACTTGGCTGGCCTTGAACTCAAAAAGATCTGCTTGTCTCTGCTGGGATTAAAGATGTGCACCACCCCTGCATGTTTTAAAATGGGGCCTTACTCCGTAGACTAAGCTGGTCTCCTACTTACAACATATCCCAGACTGATCTCAAATCCATAGCAACCTTTTATCCCAGTGCATGCTGATCTTTTTCTTTTTCTTTTTTTTCAAAAGTCTGATGTGCAAATAAATGCCGTCTCACTGTGGATTCCCTTTATATATAATAGACATTCAGTGGATGCTCGTCAGAATGAACTATATCAGTTTGTGGGCCGTGTCCTTCATTTGTTGGTTGGTTGCAGAGACAAGATCTAATATAGCCTGGCATCTTAGTCTTTTCTGCTGTTGCTACTATAAAATTCTCTGAATCAACAGTTTATGAAGGAAGGGCTTGTTTTAGCTTCCAATTCAAGGCAGAGTCTATCCCAGTGGGAAATCTAGGCAGCAAGAGCTTGACACATCAAGTTTGCAGTCAAACGACATCAATGAATGCAGGCTACTACTCAATTCTCTCCCACGCCCCTCCATTTACAGTCTAGGATCTCAGCCAGCGAATGGTTCCACCTATAGAGAGTGGGTCTTCACATCTCAATTAACATAATCTAGATATCTTCTACAGGCACCACCCAGAGGCTTGGCCTCACAGGTTACTCTAACCATCACAGCTAGGTTGAGCCTCCTGCCTCTACCTGTCAGGGTGCTGGATTACAGGCATATGGCACTGCACCTAGAACACACATCCTCATAGTATTTTATATTTGGAAAATAATACTAGAAATAACCATTTTGTGAATAGTATTTTATTGCCTGAAGAGTGGAAAGATAGTGCCAAGAACTTCCCTAAGAAGCTTGAAGTTGGGCTGGAGAGATGGCTCAGCGGTTAAGAGCACTGACTGCTCTTCCAGAGGTCCTGAGTTCAAATCCTAGCAACCACATGGTGGCTCACAACCATCCGTAACAAGATCTGACGCCCTCTTCTGGTGTGTCTGAAGACAGCTACAGTGTACTTACACACACTTGGGCCAGAGAGAGCAGGGTCGGCCAGAGTGAACAGGACCAGCTGGAGAGAGAGCTGGGATTCAATTCCCAGCAACCACCAACCACATGATGGCTCACAACCATCTGTACAGCTACAAGTGTACTCATATACATTAAATAAATAAATCTTAAAAAAAAAAAAAAAAAGAAGCTTGAAGTTATCAAATCTTAAATTAAAAAAAAAAAAAAAAATCCTGGTGTATGGTGTTAAACATTGATCTCAACACTCCTGAGGTAGAAACAGGCAGATGGAGTTCCAGGCCAGTCAGGACTACATTGTCTTTAGCCACAGTAAATACTGCTACTTGTTTTTAATAATTTGTCCAAATTTTTAGGAGGTTTCATGGATTTGAAGACCAGAAATTGATCAGGAAAACTGATAATAAATGGTAGAAAAAAAGGAGACATACTTTAAATCCTGTCTTCTTGGAGTACATATTCAAAAGTTCTGCTACTGGAAAACACCAGGAAAAAAATCTGAGTTGGAAAGCATTCAGATCATGGTGGATTTCCACCCTAATTAGGTTTCCTTCTCCCAGGCAGCCTCTTTACTAATGCAACATGATAAGTGTTAAAATTGTCATTTAACAAACATTTATAATGATAAAAAATAATACATGCTTTATTCCAACTGTTACCACAGTATAAATAAAGATTGCTTCTCAAAATATTAGCTTTGTTGAGGACTGTTCCTTTATCCTTCTAATTGATCTAAAACCAAGGGAATAAAATGTATCAACAAACAGAGAGAACAATACAAAGTAATGTAGTATGTTCTCCATAGCAGTGAGTATCCTTTTCTATTCTTGGAATAATACTCTGTAACAAGGGTAGGGGAAACAAGAAACTCTATCTAAAGGTGGCTTTTTTTTTTTTTTTTAACACTAGAAACCATATTTCAGCAGCAGTTTGTCATGGCAAGGTACTTGCCACTCTCTCCAAAACCTCCTAATAAGCATGTATCCATCTCATTTGGCTACAGTGTGTGCTCCTTGGGTGACTTCCCCAGAGAGACCACAGACTCAGACTGAGCACAGCACAGCAATATGTGCTCTGTTCACTTCACATCAGTTTACTTTGAGACACTCAGACACTGATTTCATTATAGATCAGAAGATTGTGTTATTGCATAGTAAGATGACTTTAGCTTAAATACAAACATAGAAATCTATTTTAAACATAGATATGGTCCTAAAATCCAATGAAATTTTTCTAAGAGAGTTTACTCTACAGTACAAAGCCCTGTGTCTGGGAAACCCACCACATACACCAAAACTGAGGCCATTGGTCACCACTCAACAATCCAAATGAAATACAGTGGCAAAGCACCACATTCGACCACCCTCCAGAAGCCTTTATTGAATGCTGTACGGTATAGAGCAGACTGTGCTGAACAGCCATGGTCTAAAAAGGAGACAGTCAACTTGGTCAAACTGGATAACTGTAGGAAAGTTCCATAAAGAAACCATTCACAAAGGCATAGGAGGCATTAGGGAAATCAGAGATGGAGAGACATATGGAAGGCAGACAGAAATCAGGAGCCATGTGCACCTAAAGAGCCAGGCAATGCTGTCTAGCCTGAACTCACCATAAGCCAACAGGGAGGGAGCCCCCACACGTGCACTAATGCCTCCCATTGACCAAATCCTGAAGGTAGAAGGAGGGAAGCTGGTTCAGGATGAACATCTTCCAGCATCCTGGAAGCACAGACCAGGTGCTAAAAGAAGATGAGTATTTAAAACCAATGCTGAACATGTGCCTCTGTACAAGCTAAGTCACGGGTAACACTGTTATCTTATTATTCACTGTATGTTTTCAACAATTGGCTAAAATGAGGCTTACTCTGACCACTTGTTGAGACTTTCAACTATGCCCATGCTCTTCCGTTGTGGTGGGTCTCCTGTGTTGGTGGAATTACATCTTCTTGGAACTTTGCACATCCTGCCGACTCTTTCATTTGGTCTGAAATCACTGGAATTGCAAGCCAAAAATAAACCTTTTCATATGCTGATTCCTGCGGCACCTTGGGGATTTGCTGCAGCACCAGAAAGTTGATTGGTAAAAGGGCAGAGCCCTCAGCACTTCTCACAGGTCCCACCTCTTAGTAGCTCATAGTGGCAATGAATTTCAATGTCTTTTGTAAGGGACAAGCCATATCTAATCTTCCCCATTATATATACTAAGAGAGTACTCAGTCATCCTATTTGCCTCTATATTTGCATGGTTGATCCTTAGGTGAGTCCTGTATTCATCCCGTCCTTTGTGGTTCCAACGAGAGCTGTCATTGTTAGATTTACCTGTGGGGTTCTGCATAGCTGCTGCTCTAAAGCCCTTCTCAAAGATGAGCATCTCCACAAGCCTCCCAGCATTGCGGAAGCCACCAGCTTATGGAAAACTTGGTCTTTTCATATGAGGTGTGATTTTGAGCACGTTGCTCTGAAAGTCCATTTCATTCCTTGTAAAATGAAGATGATAAAAATAGTAACGCAGAGACTTCTACTAGGAATGATATAATTTCCAAATACTACCCCACACTGAAGAGCCTCTAAATCCCGTCTCCTACCACCACTCTGCATCACTCCCTCGTCCTCAACCTTCCTAATACTGCGAGCCTTAAGTACAGTTAGTTCCTCATGCTGTAGTGACCCCAACCATAAAATGATTTTCACCGTTACCTCATAGCTGTAATTTTTACTACGGTTATGAATCTAACACGTGAGATGTCTGATCTGCAACCCCTGTGAAAGGGTCATTCAGCCTCCCTCCCAAGGGGGTCGTGGCCCACGGGTTGAAAACCAGTGCTCTAGTGTCTAGGTATCTTGCTTCAGAAATTGGTTTAGCAAGTTTAATGTGATAACTTAAACGCATTCCCAACGGGCGAAATGACACACATTCCACTCAGGAGGAAGAGGCCTGCATGGCCCCCAATTGCTTGTGGACTCCATGAGTCAAACCCCCAGTCTATGCAGCGAAGATTACAGGGTTGAGCCACCTATTGTAGGGAGTATGAATGACCCAGACACTGAGGAGAGCAACCCAATCATCCCTCCTGACAATGCTCTAACCAAGTATGGCTTGCTTCTCCCCCAGCCATGTGCTTCCCCACCACAACCACCCGTTTTCCTCCATTTCCCTCCCTTCATCTCAAATGAAATGAAAAATTTCAAAATAATTCCACTCGAAACTGTGTTTAACATAAGCTCAGAGTAGACTTGAATTCTTTTTCGAATTTTCACTAACAAACTACTTCCAGCTGCCCTCCGAGGCAGGTCACCACCACAATAAAATACAGTGTTTGCCGAGGATTTCAGCTGCCACCTTGGGGTTCAATGTACTCAATGAATGCTATTTAGTGGAGCCAGCGTGAACCAGTGACAAATGGCAGGCTGGCGGTTTTTTCTGTGTCTGTGGTTTCAGGACGGGTTGCTTTCAGTTCTCCTGGCTTGGTCTCCTGTGTTACCAGCCTTTTCCACATTTACAGCCTGGTCCTTCCTCTCTCCCAGCTTCTGGCAGCCAGCTTTGTGTGACAGGAGGCATTTTTTGCTTAGATGGGTCATACTTGAAATGGCCAAAAAATATGGATTTTATATAGTTACTTTGTGCTTTAGAATATATATATATATATATATATATATATATATATATATATTTGTGTGTGTGTGTGTGTGTGTGTGTGTGTGTGTAAATATTTGTATAGGATATTATATAAATATATAAAACATTTAAATATTTATATAAAATATATAAATAGTTTTATTGCTGTGAAGAGACACCATGACCAAGGCAACTCTTATAAAGGAAAACATATATTTGGGGCTGGCTTACAGTTTCAGAGGTTCAGCCTATTATCATCATGGCAGGAAGCATGGCAGCAGTATATACACAGGCCGACATGGGACTGGAGAAGTAGCAGACAGTTCTACATCTTAGTTCAAAGGCATCCAGGAAAAGACTGATTTCCGCATCAGCCAAGAGAAGGGTCTCTTCCACAATGTGTGGCTTGAGCAAAGGCCCACCCCCACAGTGATGAACTTCCTCCACTAAGGCCACACCTACTCTGACAAGGCCACACCTCTTAATAATGCCACTTACCATGAGCCAAGCACATTTAAATAAAATATATTATATACTATATAACATATAATAAATATGTATATAATTTATATGTATAAAGTATCTATTTTTAATATATGTATTTCATATACACACACACACACACACACACATATACATATTTCTTTTTCAACAGCTTCTCTTGGAGTGTTATCACTTCATACACATGAACTAACCAAGAATGGTGTGTTACTTCCCTCATCTCTGGACACACCCTGTAAAGCAAGGCTTGTTTGTATATGATTAGACACAGTCTGAGCCACTGCCCAGCTGAACAGTCCCCCTAGCTTCTCTGCTCAGTTGGCCTTCACCTCAGGCTCAGCCCCTGGGTCTGCCCCCTTGTCCCTAGCCTTGGACTCTGCCAGAGCCTGTCCTTTTCCTCCTCTCTCGTGCCCAGCCTTTCTTCACCTTCCTTCCTGGTTCTAGACCACTTGCAGTTATTTCTTACTGTGTGCCTTTTCCTGAGGAGATCTGAGAAAACATCTGTTTACCTTAGATAGGGCACCAACAACAAACCAAAGAAATGATCGCACCCAAGTCTACCACAGGGTTTGATGGGGTTACTTACAAGGGTGTGGGTGACTCAAAGGCAGCTGCATCGCTAGAAAGCTCAGCCCAGCTCAGGCGATGAATCCCCAAAGCTGCATCTCTTGAGTTTCCTGCAAAGTTGCAGGCAGCTCAGCCCTCTGGACCCGTCTCCTCTCTCCTGTCCGACTGCCTATATATAATACATGGCCGTGGGACTCTCTGAACTTTCTGAGTCTTGTACATTACCTGAACTTCTCCTTCCAGATGAGAACATTTGAACAGGGAGTGAATGGCTACACAACACATTGTATCCTTTGAGGTTCTGTGTTCAGACAATTGGCTGAACTGACACATGGATGGATGGCAAGAGACAGGCACTGGGAAACAAGGAACAAGACAGTTTCAACACACCCCAAAATGGAGTTTCTTCTTTACTCCTGACCACGAGTCTCAGATTCCTGATCATGAAAGAGAAAATCCTTTTCCCTGAAGACTTGTCAAAGAATTCCAGAAAGCCTGTGGCTGCCGGGGAAGTTCTCTGCTTCTGACTGCAGAGAGGTCTGGGAACAATCGCAGAGAGGTCTGGGAACATTCTTTCTTCAGAGACAGGGATCAGGGTTTCTTCTGTGCATGTCAGGGCTCAGAGTCAAACCGCCATTTGAAATATATATAAAGATGAGTTTCTTACAACCCAAAGCCATCCTGAGGTGATCTATAGGCTTCTTGTGCTGTTTACGCGGTCCCATGCAATCTTTTAGTTTAGCATAGACGTCTGTCAGTTGGATTTCCTAGCACCCACCCCCAAGCTGCTTGCTTTTCTCCCTTCTCTCCATCTCCTCTTAAAAGCAATCTAATCTAAGAAATATTTTGTGTGTGGGACTCTTGTATGCCTCCTCACTCCCAGAACACTAGTCAGGCATGCAGACTTGTGAATGACACCACAGACTGAGCAGGACAACAGGCACGGCCAGATCACAAACGTCACTCCCGCAGCATCTTGTTTGCTGAACCTGGAATTTCCCAGAACAGGCGCTCCTTGGTGCTGAGGTACAAGCGAGGTTAAAGGTCCTAGAGAATAGACTTACAGCTTGTTCTCATTCCATGCTTCTTCACGGCTCACAGTCACCACCCAGACTGCAAAGTCAACATGTAGCACTGGGAGTGTCACCTGGATCTTAAGCTAGCCTCGGCCCAGCCCTGCTCCTGGGTCATCATGGTCTCTGTTGGCAGCCAAGACCCACAACAGGATATCCAAGATAGAGTTTATTGGACAGTGGGGAAAGCACACAGTCACAGGGTGAGAGTGGCCAACGGCCAGAGAGACCATTGTGCTGACCTACATTTGTAGGTATGCTTTATTGAATCTCTTGAACAGAGTTTTCCCTGAGAGGTGCCTTCATATCCAGGGGATTGACAGAACCATTTGGATTGCCTCTTAAGGGAGTGGACAATGGTCTTTATCCCTTACCAGATAGCCTCCAGCTAGACAGCTAATCTCATGATCTTCTAGACAATTCAGAACGTCAAGTCTCCACCCAGGGCCAGAGACACAATTTAGGTCTTTAGACCAGTGATCAGAGTCCGGCACTTCTGGTTTCTGACTTTACCAGCTGCTGGTAAAGGGGTCTATCCTCCATGACTTAAGAGCCTGTTAATATCTAAACTATCTACCTACTGGAAGTACAGAACTCACCTATATTTCCAGATCCTGCCAGCTCTCCAGACCTCTGGCCCATCTAAAGCTCAGACAACCTGGGATCACCCCCTAGAGTCTTCATTGTTTCAGAGGAGGAAATGAACGTTTCTCATACTTAGACATGAAGGCTTAACAGGTCCTCTCACATATCCAAACACTAAAGGTCTATCTCTCAAGAATAAACCCATCACCTTTTGGTTTTTTTTATTCAAGGACCACTCACTCATGCCTCTGGCCCATGATAATGAAATGCTCTTCCACAGAGCTACATCCGCTGCCCAGATTCCCTTTGGACTGTTGAGTTTAAAGAGTAGACACAGTAATGCAGACAACCTGAAACATAAGAAGGTCTCTAAGACTTTCTATTTTGAAAGTATCGGTTATTTTATCCTAGCATGTAGAGATGTGGCTGAGAGCGCAGAGAGGCCTTCTCTGGGAGATTAGGCAGCAGCTCTGTAGGTAAAGGCCTTCTCCATGGCTCCCCATGGCAGATTCTGATGAAAAGAGGCAGTCCATGGTCCCAAACAGTTTATTGTCATGGTGGAAAATGGATACGTAAAGCCATACCCCACATCTCAGAATGGGCCGGAGATTAAAGACCTTTTTCAGGGAGAAATGTTTGGGAAGGGAAACTTCTTGGCTATGCCCCTCTAAGCCTCTAGGTGCCTCACAACATGGAGAACTCTATCTTGAGCCTACATGGCCACAGGTCATGTCTTTTTTATGTGACAAGCATGACACGTGTTCCAAGTCAGGAGTCTGGCAGGGAGCTGGAAGTCAACTAAGCCTCAAGTGTGTGCCCACTGAGACTCCTGGTCTAGGCCTGCTCTACCTTACCAAACTTCCTGGCATGGCTTTACATCCTATACTAGCAAATACAATTCAATTATTTTAATGTATGTACATGTTTTGCCTGCATGTTTGTTTGCGAACCATGTGTATACCTGGTGTCCTTAGAGGCTAGAAGAAGGTGTCAGATTCTTTGGAGTTGGAGTCACAGACAGTTACAAACCACCATGTAGATGCTGGGAATCCAATCCGGGTCCTCTGTAACAACAGCCACTTCTTTTAACTGCTCATCAGTGTTACTAGGGCAAGGCATGCACAATCTATTACAAATCTGACTTCATGAAGTCAGATTTGGGGCAGCACAGTGAAGCTAGTTTGAGATTAAAAGCAGGTAAAATAGAGACTCAGCCAAGGAGGGGTGGACTCCATGTTTCCCTAAGATTCTATAACTAGACAATATGATTGATAAACCTCCAAAGCATGAAAGGAAAAAAAATCTTTGGAAGCCAAAGCTTAATGTTTTCACTGCTGGCACCAAATGTCTCCTTGCTTAGTGAATCTACCTTAAAGCATTGCTCATCAACTAAGCTATTGCTGGGCCAAAGCAAAGAGTCGATGAAACACAGAGATTGTACATTTCCCATTTGCACGTCCCTGTAATTGGTAGTCAACTTGCTGGCACGGTTTATAATAGTTTGCCTGTGCTGGGATGGAGGACAGTGTCCCCCCAAACCAAAAACAAATAGGAAAAATGACAAAGCTGTTGATTTAAGGAGCATGAGGTCCAGGCAGAGCTATAGTCCAACGCAGAGTGCTGTGACAGTACAAAGTAACCTTGCTGAGTCACCCCGAGAAAGAGTGAAGAATTAAAAAGAAAATCAATAGCTAGTGAAGGCAAGGACAGCTTGCTAGTCATAGGCACTGTAAGAGGAAAGAGCTCTGAAGTGCACCCTATGCAGAGAAGAGGAAGAATAGGTCTTATGATCAGGCCTTCAGTAATCATGATATGCCATATCACTGGAGATGAGACTAGAAATGAAATCTTAGGTGCTAGAGATCTGGCTCATATTGGTAGAGTGATTCCATAGTATGCACAAAGCTAGGGTTCCATCCCAGCACCACATCAAACCAAGTCTGCTTGTAACATGTCTATAACCCCAGCACTCCAGAGATGGAAACCAGAGGGTCAGAAGTCCAAGATCATCCATAGCTTCACACCAAATTCAAGGCCAGCCCAAGATACTCCATGGAAGATCTCAAAAGAGAAATCAAAGGAAGTAATGCACAGCCGATCATGCAAGAGTAAATGCTCTGTCTTAGTAACTCCAGGAGGCATCCTGGAGACAGAGGAGCTTCAGTTTCTTTTGAGGATAATGACATAGTTTAAAAGAATATCTCCACTGTCTATCAGAAGGGTTCGGATGGTGATGAGTTGCAAGTAAGAACAATAGGGAAAATGGCTCCGAGACAATGAATTGAGTTTAAGAACGCCCCTCTCCATCAGCGTTCCTGGACTGCTCAGAATAGACAGGCTCTGCTGAATCCCGATGGCCTTTTCCGCAGTGCAGTCTAACGCCTCCTCTCACCACCCATCCCGACCAGATTCCTCTGTTTATTCAGTCAGTGTGCCTATTGGTTTTCCCTCTTTTATGGCAATCATACTAGTAGATCATCTCCCCTCCCCCTCAAAAATATGTTAAACAAGGCACTTTATCATAATGAGATTATGTATGAGGTTGATATTTTCTTCCATTGAATGTCCACATGTGGGCATGGGCCTCATTTTTCTGGTTACTCCATGGTGATCAGAGTTAAATATGCTCTTTGGCTGTTAGTCGGAATACTGTCTTGCTGGTGTTGCCTGTGTTTGGAATGTTCCACTTCTGGTAATTCATTCAATGTCTATATTTGTCTTTTCAAAGCCACTTAACACTTTCAGCTTATATAAATCTTGCAGTTAACTAAAGGCTCCAGGTCTTTTTCACATAAAGTGTTCACATAAATCATTGGGCTTCTGCCCTATTCTCATCTTTATGAGTAGTCAAGATATAAATCCTTCTCACCGTATTAAAGGATGCTAGTGTATTAAACAGCCTAAGTGACTAGAATGCCTTTGAAGAGGACTGTCAGGATCAAATTTGCATGGCAAGAACTCCAGGAGCTGGGCCAGAGGGTACCATCTGTCTTCTCTTTCTACTGCAGACCAACAAAATAGTCCTTGGAGTACCACCCCCAGAAGAAATCAATACATAATAATATTCAAGGTAGTGCTAACCTACATAGGCAGTGATGAAATGATTGACACCCTCCACAATCAACTGTAAGGAGTCCTTTCATAGCCTCTTGACTGTGTGAACTACTAGATGGCAATTTTAGATATCAAAATTTTATAGTAATATCTAGGGGTGATTCAAAGGGAAAATTCTCAGCATCTTTTCAATTTTTAATAAAGAAAAAAAGTATGGAGGAAAACTGAGGACGGGAGAAACATTGGGAAGGTGTAAGAAAGGAAAAGGCATCTAAAGTGGAGATGGAGAAAAACAAAAAAAAGAAGCAGACCTAGAAGACAAGCGGAAGGAGTTGTGTTGAAGGACGTTTGTCAGACAGGAATAGTGGTGGTGGTTGATTAAGACATAGTGTCACGGTGAGTTCCCCTAGCTCTGCAGAATGATGGAGAAATGGATAAGAGCAACAGAAAGCAGCCACAGAGCCTCCGAGAACCTTCAGCAAATTCACCCTCTCCATAGGCCATAGGCCTCCGCCACCCGAGGATGGATATCAGCCTTTACTGTTGTCTAGACTGTGGACCAGAACCAACAAATGGTAACACTGAACTCCCATTGTCCTGTTCAGCTTGGTCTTTCCTCCCTGCTACACATAGGTTCTCCACACACATGACATATTCCAGGGACTCAGTTTTACTCTTTCCTCCTCCTCCCACAGGGCATAGGCAATAGCCAGCCTAGTTCAAAGGAAGCCCAGCCCTGCAGACTTCAAGAGAAAGAGGAGCAACCTGCTGATGATAACACCTGCCAGGTAAGTGTGCTTTCCTGGCTACATGGGTGAGTCTGACTTCAGGGGTAGAAGGCGTCTGCCTGGCACAAACTGTTTCTGAAAGATGCAACTATAAAAATATATGTGACTCAGGTAAAATAATAATAATAATAATAATAATAATCGTATTTAAAAACTAAGTCAGAAAGAAGAGCAGACAACCAGAACAATGTACAAATCCACAGTCCAAACTGTAGTGTGAGTATCTCAAATGGCTTTATGGTTTCTTTATGGCCCTGCATCCAGATCTCCATGTTTCTGGCCACTTATTTCCTTGTGCTGAACGAATACCTCTTTAGGAACTCAGTTTGAAAATCACCTGCATTCAGGGTATTGAGAATCCATTTCAGGTGTTTAAATATTCAATAGGCTAAGTCAGAGATTAATTTTATATTTGTTCTGAGTCTTCCCTTGCCCCCAAGATTGTTTCTATGTTCTTTGTTTGCTTGTTTAAGAGAAGGATTCTTTGTTAGCTTTTTATTATTATTATTATTATTATTATTATTATTATTATTATGCTTCTCTTTCTCTCTCTGTACCCTCTTGGTCCCTCTTGGGTTCAGTTGGGAGAAAGGAAGGTGAATTAGAAGAATGCTTAAGGAATATGGCTCCAGCCCTTATAGCTGGGCCTGCTTCCTAGGAGGGTTCTCCTGCAAGATTTCTTAGGGAAATACTATCGTCTGGATCTTGTCTGTGGCATCCTGCTCCCAGGCTCGGACCACCCATGTGAGTCCCAGCCTGGGGGCGCCTGTATCAGCATCAGCACCGCTGTGGAATTCACACCAGCAGCATATTCTTCAACTGGACAGTGCAGATGAGGACAGTGAGAACAGGGGCTGCTTCCCCTTCTCCTGCTGGGGTGGGCCACTCTAGCAAAGGTTTGGCATTCTGGTTCTCCAGATGAAAAATAGAGACCATCTTATAGGCTCACAGGGACCCCTTAACTGTGAGTGTAGTGGGGACAGACCTGCCTCTCTAGGAACATATCACTGCTCTAACAGTGGTGGTGACAGAGTACATGTCCAGGTCCCGGCATTTTAAGAAGCAACACAAAAAGACTACAGTGTCCCTGTCTGCGGAGGGCTTGGTTTAGGCCATAGGTATTGCTTGACTGGATATGGTTTATGGTTCCCCCGCCAACATCCCATATCATCATAAACTTGAAGGTATTGGGAGTAGTAAAGGCTGGTAATTCACCTAACCTACCATATGGCACATGCCAGAGCTTCAGTTACTTTCTCCTTATCACTGTAGCACTGACAGGGAGCCATGGCCCAGCATTGCCACAGAGCATCAGCCTGCATATTACTAACCAAGGAGAAAACCCAAAATCACACGTCCAAGACTCTCACACCATAGGTCAGGAAAAAAAAAAAAAAAAAAACAAGCAAAACCCCACACAAGTTGAGCCATTCTAGATTGAGGGTCATCTGTAAGGGAGGCAGACATCCCACAGACTCCTCTGGAATCTGCTGTGTTTGGATGCCTTTGGCAATCAGGTGGCCTTTATGGTCTCTTCTCAGAAAAACTTTCTAAAGTTTACAAAAAATGACTTGGTTCATGACTTACCAAGGACACAATTGCTACTGAGATACAACTATCAAAATCATTTTAAAAGTGGACTTTAATAATAATGCATTTTATTGAGCTGTTTTAATGAGTTTCCATTGGCATGTAAAAATCTATGTCTTTATTACATAATGCACATATTATATATTATATGATGTCTTAGAGTTTGCAGTTGAGTGTCTAACCATGAAACTAAGTTAGAATCTGTCACACACACACACACACACACACACACACACGGGTGTGTGTGTGTATACCTTAAAAAGCATCCTCAAACCTTATTTATCTCTTCACCCCTTCATTCATCCCTCTCCGTGTTATGAGAACACTTACCACAAGTGCTAACCTCTTAGCAATTTCCTAAGTGTGCAGTAGAGTGTCGTTAATGTGTTGTGCAGCAGATTCACCTTACATAACTGAACCTTTGTACCCATGGATCAGTACCGCCTGCTTCGCCCTCCTGCCAGCTCCCATCTTCCCACTCTCTGCTTCCTGTGTTTGACTATTTAGGTTCAGTCCTGTTTGTTCTTCCCCATGTAGCTTACTCCACTCATGTGCAGTTGCTTCTTCCTTATCACACAATATCACGAGTTCTAGTAGCAATTCTAAGAATGAATTTACATGATATTTTAAGATACACACAACTGTGTGTGATGGGGAAACTACCTGAGGTTTCTATTGGTGACAAAATTGTCACAGCTGTTGCTAATGCTACTACAACTTGTTGATTGAATTCACAATTGGAAGACAA
Source organism: Mus pahari (assembly GCF_900095145.1). Classification (NCBI taxonomy): domain Eukaryota; kingdom Metazoa; phylum Chordata; class Mammalia; order Rodentia; family Muridae; genus Mus; species Mus pahari. The sequence continues at coordinate 38,784,930 of NC_034605.1, forward strand.
TGCTAAATTCCACTCAGCGGATATTGGAAACAAGAATGAACTGGATGGACTGGCTTCTATCCCTGCCCATAGACCCCCTGGATTCTACCCACAAGCCCCTGAGGACAAAAGAAGCATTATCATAGCCGGCTACAGGGGATTCACCCACATCTTTTCTTGTGTGTGCTTATATATAGGTCAGCGTGGGTGGAGGGGCGGTGGCTGCAGGGCTGGTTTGGTGGCCTGCTGGTGAGATCTGCAGGGTCACCTAGCAACTTCTTTAGGAAAGAAGTCAAGGCCAATCGTCCTCATCTTTAGAACATGCAACTTAGATTGCAGTTGTCTACAAAGTGAGCAGTCACAATGAATTCTGTTGTGTGCCCTGTGCCCACGGTATTCCAGAATGGCTATCCAGGAAACTGTCAGCAGTGAGTACCTACCTCCTGGGAAGATAAATGGGCTATGGGAGCCAAAAGGAACAGCCTTCCATGGTCAACTCTGGACATGTGTGCAAGTAGAGCTGCACTTCTATACTAGCCCAGGCTGGCCTGGAACTCTCTTCTCTTAACTCAGGCTTTTCAGTCTGCAATAAATAACATCTACCCCAGTCTGCAATAAATAACATCCAAACTCCGCATGAGCCGTGGACCACCGTCACCTCAGTTTTACAAAGAAAGAAAAGAGAGAGAGGAGAGAGAATCCTTTACATGTTTACCTTGCGAATAATAAGAACCTGAGTTCGATTCCCAGAAGCCACATAAGAATTCCAGTTGCAGGCTGAGCACAGTGACTCATGCATGCCTTTAATCCCACCCAGCGCTTTGGCTGGGAGAGACAGGCACATAATCTGAGTTCAAGACCAAGCCTGGCTTACAATGTAGCCAGAGGTACACAGTAAAGAACACTGTCTTAAAGAAAAAAATATCGGAAAGATGGCTTAGTGGTTAACAGCACTGGCTGCCCTTCCCAACATCTACACAGTGGCTTACAACCACCTGTAACTCCAGCTCCAGGGGATTAAAACGGAACCTAAGATTTAAAGACTGAAACAGTTTACCCAAGGTCAAAGCCAGTGGTAGAATCAGGACTGGAACTCAGGTCCCAGGAAGTCAAGCTAATCCCAGACTCTTGGAGTTTTTGGTTTTTTATTTCCCTCAGAGGAAGGAATGTTGCATGCTAACTATTCAATGTTACACAATCACTAATCATGTGCATAATCAGTCTCCTTTCTTCAGGAGGAAAGTCACTGTAGCTGCACATTCATAATTGGTATTTTCAAGCGTGCATTATGGTCTTTAAACATAGAAAGGAGGGGAGAGGAAGAAATTATCATTTAGGGAAATGAAAAAGAAAAAAAGGATCAAGTTTGATATGTAGCCCTTTTACCCTTCTCCTGAAAAAAAAAAAAAAAAAAAAAAACCCTTCGTTGCCATCCTCCTTTCTTCTTTAGCCAAATATAGTGTCCTCTCATGTTTAGCATGTCTGACTGTAAATATCATGAGTTCAAAGAGTAGGGTGGCTAGTACCAGTACCAGAGAGCTCAGGAATCATGTATGTGCACTCTGCTGCATTCCAGTCTGTAAGGAAATGCAGACAGAAAAGGCCCCCATAGACAATGCCCAAGGACAGACCTAAAGGGATAAGTAGAAGACTGCCAAGCTGGGGGGGGAGGGAGGATTGAAGGGAGGGCAGGAGAGCAGTCCCAGTGGTGTGGTGGGAGATAGGTGCAAAATTCCGAAGTGAGAGAAAGCATATGTTCAAGAACTGTGAGGTATAACTGGACCTTCACCACCACTGATAAACCTATGACAAAAGTCTGCATGAAGGTCGTGAAGGTCTTTCTTTATATACCATGAGAATCAAAATAGACTTGATCCTAAGGAGACTGGAATGCTAAATACAAGGGGCCACTTGGTGCTCATTCCAGCACTGGGGCGGAATGATTGAAAAAACGATTTAAGACAGGGTACCCCTGAGAAATCTGTCAAGGACAGACATAGCATAGACACAGACACAGAGAGAAGAGATGTGTGTGATGCTATCTAGACTGAGCATATGGCTCAGTTCGTAGAATGTTCCCATGGCATACGTGAGGCCCCAGGTTCAAATTTCAGCACTGATGACAAGCACCTATGTTTGAGAAGTAGAGGCAGGAGGATCAGAAGTTCAAGGAAACCAGGCAGTGGTGGTGCATGCCTTTAATCCCAGTACTCAGGAGGCAGAGAGAGAAGGATTTCTGAGTTTGAGACCAGACTGGTCTACAGAGTGAGTTCCAGGACAGCCAGGGCTATAAAGAGAAACCCTGTTGAAGAAGAAGAAGAAGAAGAAGAAGAAGAAGAAGAAGAAGAAGAAGAAGAAGAAGAAGAAGAAGAAGGAGGAGGAGAAGAAGGAGGAGGAGAAGA
>NC_034605.1:38787730-38801493 GCF_900095145.1 Mus pahari
AAGAAGAAGAAGAAGAAGAAGAAGAAGAAGAAGAAGAAGAAGAAGAAGAAGAAGAAGAAGAAGAAGAAGAAGAAGAAGAAGAAGAAGAAGAAGAAGGGAAGAAAGTCGTTGTTGTTCAAGGAAGTTTGAAATCAGTCTAGAATACACAAGATAATTGTCTCAGAGACAAAAGTAAAATAAATATAAGTACTTGCAACCTAACTAAGGCTGGTCTTGAGCTCCAATCCTCCTGCCTCTTCCTTCTGGGAGCAAGGACTACAGTTGTGTACCACGGCCATTTTTTTTTAACGTGGGACTGGAGGCTGAACCAAGAGCTTTGTACACACAGAGTAAGCTTTCTAATAACCAAATTATATCCCCAGCCCCACATCTAAATGTTAATAGTAGGTAATCAATGGGATTTTAATTCATAATAAGTTTACCTTTTTCCTTTTTGTTGATGTGTTAGGTTGTTTGTTTGTTTGTTTTTGTTTTGTTTTGTCTTTGCATAGGATCTCACTCTGCAGTTCTGACTGGCCTCAAATTCACAGAAGTCCACCTGCCTCAGTCCACCAAGTGCTGGGTTACAGGCCTGAGTGAGTCATCATGCCTGGCAAACATTTTGCTTTCTTTTCCCTGTTTATGTCTGAATAGGTAGTTATTCCAGTGAATTGCCCTCAAGCCCCTACCATTGCCATTATAAGCTCTTTCTCTTCAACCACATGCCTTCTCCAAAAACCAAGTGTTTGTAGTTTTCCCATGAAAGCAAATTGGCCTTTTCATGTCCTGACCCTGTTGTCTTAGAATCTGGCAATCACTGAGTGGGTTTGTTCCTCTGTGGAAGTGGGAAGTGCAGACTGGGACCACATTAGGGCCAGCCATAGACAACTGAGAATTGGAATGTGTGTCTGCTTCCCACCAAGGTAAGATCTCCAAGTCAGAGCTGCCTGCCTGGCAGCGGTTAGCAGAGAAGAAACAACCAGGCTTTGGAAGTCAAATGGCAGTGCCCCAGGGACGCTTTCCCATAGGAATTACCAAGGCTCCTTCTCCTCGTTTCCATGGTAGTACGGTGTTTGTCTTACTATGCTGTGAGTCCTTTGTTTATAGTTCTGTCTTGACTTCAAAACCACAAGTTCCAAGAAGGGATATACTGTATCTTACCCATTCTTCTATACGATGTCCCTGCATTTACCATAATGCTGCATGCAGCAGGAATTAAAAAGTGGTTGCTGGGCAGATAAATGAATGGATCTGCAGGGATAGATGTCAGCCACAGCCCATGTGCATAAGTAGCTGTTTAGCAATTGTCTGTTGTATGAATCAACTACTGGATGAATGAATGCATGACTCTAGATAATACCATTCGTACAGTGTATCAGATTTTACTGAGTCATACAAGGTTGTTTTGTGTGTGTGTGTGTGTGTGTGTGTGTGTGTCTGGTTGGTTGGTTGGTTTGGTTTGGCTTTTTAATACGTATAGGTATTTTGCCTGGGTGTATGCATGTGCACCACCTGGATTCCATTCCCACAGAGGCCAGAGGATGGTGTTGGATTCCCTGGAACTAGAGTTATAGATAGTTGTTAGCCACCATCTGGGGATTGAGAATCAAACCATGACCCCCCTGGAATAACAACCAGTCCTCTTCACCTCTGAGCTATCTCCACAGCTCTGACACAGGGTTTGAGAGAGTCATGACATTCTTGCTGATCCATCTTCTACCTAAAAGAAGATGTAACAGTTGTGTAACAATGGGCTTCTGGAGGGAGAAGGTTAACAAAGCAAAAATGGGAAGGGAGAGTGAGAACTGGAGCATACAGGAGGCCAGCAAAATCAATGGGTTCAGGGCAGTCACAGAAGCTATGGAGATAAAGGAGCATGGCAAATGGGGCTCAGACAGGGAGGCACGTGTGCTTAGCAAGGAAGATACACTTTAATAAAAAGTAAAGAGGCATTTAGACAGAGGTCTCAGTAGCTAAAAGTACAGTCTGTTCCAGAACCCATACAGGGTAGCTCACAACCACCTGTAACTCCAACTCCAGCATGATCCTATCCCTTTGAGTGCAACACTTGTGGGACAGGAGCAGCCAGATATTCATGAGTTCAAGACCAGCTAGGTCTACGTAGTGAGTTCCAAGTCAGCCAGGGTTGCATGGTGAGACCCTGCATAAGAAAAAGAAAAGAAAGAAAGAAAAAAAGAAGAAGAAAGAAAGAAAAAGAAAAAAGAAAGGAAGGAAGGAAGGAAGGAAGGAAGGAAAAGAAAGAGAAAGAAGGAAAAAAAGAAAGAAGAAAAGAGAGAGAAAAAGAGAAAGAAAGAAAGAAAGAAAGAAAGAAAGAAAGAAGAAAGAAAGAAGAAAGAAAAAGAAAGAAAGAAGAAAGAAGAAAGAAGAAGAGAAGGAAGGAAGGAAGGAAGGACGGAAGGAGAAGGGGAAGGGAAGGGAAGGAAGGAAGGAAGGAAGGAAGGAAAGAAAGAAAGAGAGAAAGGGAAGGAAGGAAAAGAAGGAAGGAAAGGAAGGAAGGAAACAAAGAAACAAAGAAAAGAAAAGAAGAAAAGAAAAAGAGAAAGAAGGAAAGAAGAAAGAAGATGTACAAAAAGAAGATTCTTTTATAATTAAGCACTTTAAATGCTTTCGTGATTCCATCTCCTTTGTAACTTGAAGCTTTCCTAAAATTCTTCTCTTCCAGAAGCTTTTAAAGGGGCGGGGGATGCACCCTCACTCACCTTCCCTACTCTTCCTTCTCTTCTAATATTTAGCACTAGGAAGGAAGCCTGGGATCTCCACATGTTAGACAAGTGCTGTATCGCCGCGAGTACCATATCACTTAACCACCTACCCAGACCAGAAGAAAGCATCTCAATTTCTACAATAGACATATAACACCACAAAGAATCATAGATACCACCAAGTGCCTGTGCTTAACACATGAAGAAACTGAGGGCCAGAGGATGGAAGTCACTTCCCAGAGCCAAAATCAGTCTTTTTTCCTGTTCCCATTTCTCCAACAGATTACTACTACTACCATTGAAGTAAAAGATTGGTAGTAGACAGACAGACAGACAGACAGACAGACACATACACGGGGGGAGCTAGACAGACAGACAGACAGACAGACAGACAGACAGATAAGACAGTCATTTCTATATGAAGAAATAAGATTAGCCAGGAACTACATTTTAAAAGTTGTGCTAGGATCCAGCTGATGCTTGGCATGAAGAAGTCTTCAATAGAGTTTTATTTGATGAGTGGATGGATGGATGGATGGATAGATGGATGGATGGATGGATGAATAGATGAACTGTATTAGGGCTGCAAGCATTACCCAGTTGTATATTTTCTGACATTAAGAGTTATCCATGCTTGGCAGTGGTGGCACATGCCTTTAATCCCAGCACTTGGGAGGCAGAGGCAGCCAGATTTCTGAGTTCAAGGCCAGCTTGATCTACAGAGAGAGTTCCAGGATAGCCAGAACTACACAGAGAAACCCTGTTTCAAAAAGCCAAAAAAAAAAAAAAAAAAGTTATCCACATCATCCAACTTGTATCTGCATATGGGCAATGATCCCAGATTGTTTTAAGGAATACTCAGTAAATATTGATTTAATGAATAAATGAAGCTGGTGAGTGATGTTCTCAAATAAGTTGTAACCTCATCAGAAAGGTAAGGTATGGACATAAGCAGAAAAGATTGGTGATACAGGAAAACTGTGCTAAATGCTAACAACATAAACTCTGCATGAGCTATGACTAGGGTGGTTATAGTTTATTTTCTAGCCCGAGCCCCCTTTGATAGGAAAATGGACCTTATTAATAGTTACACCAAGAACATGAGAGTCAATTGAATCCCGTGGTCAAGTAAGGTAGAAGAGCTGAACTGGAAAGGCAAATATGATGTGCTCTAGTGGCCTCTGAGTCACTGCACATGCTGTTTTCATAACCTGAACACTTTTATTCTTAATGATTATTTAGTCTCCTTAAAATTAATAAATAAGACATGTTAAAATTAGCTGGGTGTGGTGGTGCACGCCTTTAATCCCAGCACTTGGGAGGCAGAGGCAGGCGGATTTCTGAGTTCNAGGNCAGCCTGGTCTACAAAGTGAGTTCCAGGANANCCAGGGCTATACAGAGAAACCCTGTCTTGACAAACCAAAAAAAAAAAAAAAAAAAAGAAAGAAAAAGATATGTTAAAATTGGGGTAAAAGCATGTATGAATAATAAAGGCAAGTAAAATAATTAGTGGGAGGTTCTGTAGATGTTATAGTTTGCATATATGAGTTTATCTCATAAAAAAAGTTACACATATCTTTCTAAATTCTTAATTCTGGATATTTACTTTTAAGAAAATGTTCTTCTCTGGGTTGGAGAGATGGCTCTGTGGTTAAGAACATTTGTTCTAACAAAGGACCTAGGATCAGTTCCTAGCATGTACATGGCATCTTACAGCCATCTGTAACTCCAGTTCCAGAGGATCAGATACCCTCTTCTGGATTTTGCAGGCACTAGGAACTCACATGGCATTCACATACATGCAAGCAAAATATCCTCTCTCTCTCTCTCTCTCTCTCTCTCTCTCTCTCTCTCTCTCTCTCTCTCTCTCACACACACACACACACACACACACACACACACACATATACATTTGTATACAAATATATATATTTGTTTTTAAGAAAAACCAGGTGTGATGCTTGCCTTTAATCCCAGCACTAGGGAGGCAGAGGCAGGCAGATCTCCGAGTTGAAGTCCAGCCTGGTCTACAAAGAAAGTTCCAGGGCAGGCAAGGCTATACAGAGAAACCCTGTCTCGAAAGCAAATAAGCAAAATCAAGATTTTTTTTTTTAATGACTAATCAAGATTATTTCAGAATTCTGCTGGTGACAGAAATATTGCTAGGAAATATATGTTTCTATTCACATAGTCCATGAATGAGCACTGTCAGCATGGCCTGAACTCGGTCAAATATGCAAATTCTTAGCCCCCTTTACCTTTACATCCTTTTAATGAGAGCAATGATTTGTAGGCCCATTGAATTTGAGAAGCAAAGTCATATACCTATTAATTCTTTCCCAAAAGCACATTTTACTTTAACATTTAAATATCTTCTCCTGGCTTTTGTCCTCATCTCCTTTATAAAATAGATTCAAAAGTACAATGCCTTTTGCTTCTGAGTGTTGGTCCAGGATGTTAATGGTGATAATGAAGATGACTTTTATCTACAAAAAAGAATCAAAACGGTGGGAACACCGTGTGTTCTCCAAATGGTCTCTATATTCAGGAATAAAGATAGAAAATAAATTCAGATTCAAATGACAACTGCTCCATTCTGGCCTAGGCCAGTTTTTAACTTAATCTGAGATCATTCTGTTCTTAAAACTTTAAATGGGGAGCAGGTAGAAATGAAACCACTTAGAGATGCAAGCATTGTAAAAAATTTTTGTGTATTTTTGCTCATTGTAAATACTTAGCAGCTTCACTGAGCAGGAATTGAGTTGAGGGGGATATTGACATGCTCTATGGAGCCCTGATCATCTTTTCTGTGCCTGTTCAGCTGTCCCTGAGCCTTCCATGATCTTGGTAACACCAGACGATGCCACCTCTGCATGGCAGCCTGGGTGGCCTCTATTTTTTTTTTTTTTTTCAGCCATTAAATGGCTTCTTCGGTCTCCAACACGTGTTGCTGCACATGTGACTGGATGAATCAATCCCCTGAAGAAAGCAGCAGCAATAATGACTTTGGGCAATTAGCACCGGGGCATTGGAGCTTCCCAGCAGACTTTTGCCCATGTTAATATGCGCAGCCGAGCCTGGGTGGGCGCTCCTGAGTATTCCACTGTTAACCATCACTGAAGCTGGGAAGAGCAAGGGTGAGCTGCAGCTTCCAGCCACACTCAATGGATGAGTGTTGGGGCTGTCAGTGCCTCCAAATAAAGGCCGGGTCCGGCTATTTAAAGCTGGAAGCCATCCAGCGGCATGAGAGCTTTTTAAACTTACGTTTCTGACTTTAACACTTTTACTACTTCAGGGAAGATTCTCCTGCATAGTGTGAGCCAAAATCTAGCACCCTCCCTAGGACCCTTTAACATAACCGATTTGCCTGCCTCCTAGGAGTTTATAGCCCACAAAGGACTGATAGGTGTCTGCTTAAACACTCTCAGCTGTCTCACCCTGAAAGGCCAGAGGCAAGGTATTTATTTCAAGGCAAAAGTTGTGGAATGTTAGTCCCAGATATGGGGAAGGTAGAGCCCACTCTTCCTGTCATGGTTCCTGTGTATAAAACAAGCACTTTTCCTGCCCCGCCTGGTCACAGCCAAATCAGACAAACGAAGACTGTTTGGAACTGGGGAGGGGGACCATAGATCAGTGTACATTTATTTACCCAGCATGCCTACTGCCTTAAGTTCTACAAACAGAAATCAAATGCCTTTTTCACTCCAGCAAACCAAAATAATGCATGAATTAATGATTTTTATTACCATCTTAAACTGAGGGAGAAAAAAATGATTCAAATAAGTCTGGAAGTGATGAGACCCGTTTGTCGGGAAATGTTCACCTACCTATGTGAGAAACTGGAAAATAGCTTCATGTTCTCTTTGCTGTGACAAGATGCCTCATAATGCCAACTTGAAAAGAGCTAGTTTGAGCTTAGGATTTTGGAGGTCTCAGTCCATGTTTAATTCTCCCCATTGCCTTTGGAGCTGTGATAAGATGGCACAACACGGTAGGATTACTTAATTCAGAAAGTGGCTCACTTCCTAGTAGCCAGAAAGCAAATAAAGGGAGGAAGGGGTCAAAGGGCCCTTCATCCCCTTGACCCCTTCCAGGTCAATGATCAGAAAACTTCTCACCAGGCTCCACTTCTTATAGGCTCTGACAACTCCCAGTAGCATCACAGGCTAGCAATTAAGTCTTTTTCACATGGGTCTTTGGGGACACGTACCCAAACCACAAAAATAATTTTGAGAACACTTTTTCCTAGTCCCTCAAGTCACCAGTGGTCAAGACATATACTGTTAATTCACAACACCTACATCCCAGCTCCTACCAGGCAATCCAATCTTGAACTCCTTGCTCTCTAATCCCTTAGCAAAACACGATTTTTTTTTTCTTTCTTGAGAAATAATGTTGATGGGAGGGTTTGCAAATTCTCCATTCTGCTGGTTATCCTAAAATTCACCTTTGGGTCAGACTGGATCAGCAGCGAGCGTCGTGTGTATTTAGATCTCAGGTATTTGCTTCACGTAGAGCTGAATCGCCTGAGTTGTACTTATGAGAAGGGGGTTTGATCATACTCCACTCAAAGGAATGCTGTCTTATTCTAAACATGGAGATTTTCACGGTTAGCCTGGTCTCCTAGTACACCAGCTTCTTCCCCATGAGGATGCACTGAGGAAATGCCCCTGGAGTTGCGGCTCCTGAAGAACCTCAGCTTCTCGACATAGCTTCTCATCTAAAGAGCAGCATTAATCTGAGTGGGGTAAGGTTTATTTGGACTCCTGGTTTCATGGACACTTGGCTCCTTTGCTTTTGAGACTGGGTTGAGGCAGTACAGCATGGCAAAGACCGTGTGCCTAAGAACCTACTGAGCTCAGCATAGAAATGGAAGAGAAATGAAAGCAACTGCAGACCCACCTCAGGGTTCCTCCTCTTAAAGTTTCCGCCACTTTGCAATAAGCTAGAGAGCCAGCCTGTAGCATTGTCACCCTTTGGGGACATTAGGAGTACTTTCTTTTCTGCTGTCACCACTAGGAAACATAGAGGCACATTTATCTGGATTCTATTAGTCTGTAAGAATCTTACCCTTGGCCTTAGTTTACGTATTAGTTGCTCTTCCCCTTGCTATGATAAAATACATGACAAAAGCAACTTAACAGAAGGAAGGGCTCATTGGGCTCACAGTCTGAGGGTGCGGTCTCTAAAGGTAGGGTAAGGATGGCAGCATTAATGTGAAGCAGTCGGTCCCATTGCATCCACAGTCAGGAAGCAGAAAGACAAGAATGCTGGTGCTTAAATAGTGTTCTCCTTTTTATTGCTGCCAGTATCTCAGCTGATGACATTAAGATGGGTGTTACCACCTCAGTGTGACCTAGACAATCCAGGGACTTGTCTCCATAGTGATTCTAGAGCCTGTCAAATATATATGTGTATATATACATTTATATGTACATACATATATATTTGAATTACATATATGTCAATGGCAATACTTCATAAATTTCAGTTGAGTTAAGTACCTGATGTAATTTTTCAGTTAAATCTTTACCCAAAATCTTTTAGTCGGACCTGATAGCACAAGGATACAATCCCAGCTACACAGGAAACTGAGGTAGGAAGATGGCAAGTCTAAGCTCCACTGAACTACAAAGTGAGTTCAAGGTCAGCCTGGATGACAGTGAGACTCAATACTTTAAAAGAGCTGATGATGTAATCCAGTAATGGTGTGCTGGCCCAGCAAGTGAAAGGCCCTAGGTCAAAATCTTGCTGGCATATGCAATACTGTCTGGGTTTAGTGGCTGATTGTGGGATGGATTCCCAAGTGGGGTAGTCTCTGGATGGTCCATCCTTTCGTCTTAGTTCCAAACTTTTGTCTCTGTAACTCCTTCCTCGGGTGTTTTGTTCCCTATTCTAAGGAGGAATGAAGTATCCACACGTTGGTCTTCCTTCTTCTTGATTTTCTTGTGTTTTGCAAATTGTTTTTTTCTTTTTTTATTATTATTTTCTTTATTTACATTGCAAATACTATCCCGAAAGTTCCCTATTACCCCCCCCCCGCGCCCCTGCTCCCCTACCCATCCACTCCCACTACTTGGCCCAGGCCTTCCCTTGTGCTGGGTCATATAAAGTTTACAAGACCAAGGGGCCTCTCTTCCCAGTGATGGCCGATTAGTCCATCTTCTGCTACATATGCAGCTAGAGACACGGGCTCAGGGGGTACTGGTTAGTTCATATTGTTGTTCTACCTACAGGGTTGCAGCCCCCTTCAGCTCCTTGGGTACTTTCTCTAGCTCCTCCACTGGGGACCCTGTGTTCCATCCAATAAGTTTCTGGGCTAATATCCACTTATCAGTGAATGCATATCAAGTGACTTCTTTCTTATGTGACCCAGAACTACCTGCCCAGAGGATGCACTAACTACAGTAAGCTGGGTCCTCCCACATCAATTATTAATGAAAAAAATGCCAGACAGACTTTCCCACAGGCCAATATGATGGAGGCACTCCCTAACTAAGGTTCTCTCTTCCCAGATAGCTCTAGCTTGACAAAAACAAAACCAAACAAGACAAGAACCAACTAGCACAAATTATTGTATTATCTTCAATATCTAGCTTGGTTGTGTTCTTTCGGAATCAGGCTTACTTCATTTAACATAATCTCCAGTTCCACCCGCTTTCCTACAAAAGCATGATTTTACTTTCCTTCTTGTTTTTAAAGACCTACTTATTTGTTTCGTGTGTTTGTGCACACACTTGTAAGGGCAGGGCACATGTTTGCCACTGTGTGCATGTGGAGGTCAGAAGTGATTTTTTCTGAAATCCTTTCTCTCCTTCCTACTCGTTTTTTGAAGCAGGGTCTCTCCGGTGTCTGCCAGTGCACTGCTTACACGAGCTTCTCCTGATTCTTCTGTCTCTGCCTCCCATCTCACCATGGGGGAGCTAAGATTAAAGACATAAGCCATCACATCTGGCTTTTTACGTGGATTTCGGGAATCAAATTCAGGTCACCAGGCCAACTTCACTTTTCCTTAAGGCCGAATGAAATTTCTTTGTGCGTTTGTAGCCTGCATTCTTTATCCACTCATCTACAGCTGTACATCTAGGCTAGTTCCATTTTTTTAGCTACTTTGAGTAGTGCCACAATAAACCTGGAATGCGGTGTCTCTGTCGTCTGTGGCCTTAGATTCCTGCAGGTATATGCCCAAGAGGGAGAGCTGAGTTATGTGGTTGTTCTATACTTAATTATTTGAAGAACCACCACATTGACTTTCATAATGACTGCATTGATTTAATTCCCACCAGCTGTGCATAAGAGACTCTCTTTCCCCAGAATTTGATATCATTTGCTTTCTTTCAGTTTTATTCTGAGACAGGGTCTCACTATGTAACGTTAGTTAGCCTGGAACTACCTATATAGCTTAGGCTGTCCTAAAACGTGCAGAGCTCTGCCTCACCCTGCTCCCCAAGCGCTTAAAGGCCTGTGCTTCATGGTAGACATCCTGTCCCCAGATGGCACCTTATAGCTGTTTCAATTTGTATTTCTGTGATGGCTAAATATATTGATCGCTTTATTAAATTCATTTAAAGTTGTGTTTCTATGTGTGTTTGTGTGAGGGTGTGTATCTGAACACAGGTGTCCACAATAGCCAGCGGATGCTAGAACCCCTGGAGGTACAGTTGTAAGTGGTTCATGAGCTGCCGGATGAGGGGGCTGGGAACTGCACTCTCAGGTCCTCTGCAAGAGCCGTAGGCACTCCTTAACTGCTGAGCCATCTCCCCAGCTCCCACGTTGTCAAGCATTTATTGGCCATTTGTATTTCTTGTTTTTCAGAACTGTCTATTGTTCATTAGTCCATTTGTTGATTTGTTTGGGGTTTTTAATGCTTAATTTTTGTAGTTAAGAAAATTATCATATTTGACATGTAATTGACCAAAACAAAACAAAACAAACAAACAAACAAACCCACAAAACAACAACAAAACCCACAACTCTTTCTGCAAGCAATCTCTTTGCCCTGCTGATGCTCTAATTTGCTGTACACGAGATCTTTAGTTTTATATAATCTCATTTGTCGATTCTTGGAATTATTTTTTTTCTACATTATTGGTGTCTTTTTTTAAAAAGCACATAACCAGTGCTTATGTCTTGAAGTGTTGTAGCTATGCCTTCCTCCTGAATTTCAAAGTTCAGGTCTTTGGTCCATTCGGTACTGACTTTTCAGTAAGCTGAGATGTGCAGAATAGGTTTCATTCTTCTACATATGCCGTCAAGTTTCCTCGGGGCCTTTTGTCGAAAGGTTATCCTTTCTTTTCTTTTTCTTTCTTCTCTTTCTCTTTCTCTTTCTTTTTCTTCGTCTTTTTCTTTTCCTTTTTCATTTTCTCAAGACAGAGTTTCTCTTTGTGTAGTCCTGGCTGTCCTGGAACTCACTTTGTAGAACAGGCTAGCCTCGAACTTACAAAGAACCACTTGCTGGCATTTAAAGGCAAGGACTGAGTGGCTGTAGCAATGGGGATCTATATCTGGATCCTCTATTCTATTCCATCAACCCTCATGTCTGTTTTTGTGCCAGTACCCTGCTATGTTAGTTACTATGGCTGGGTGTTATCCTTTGAGATCACAGACTGGCATTCTTGTTTATCTTTTGTATTATCCTGCTTGGCTTTTCATAAAAATTTGGGGATTGTCTATTGCTTTGAAGAATTCAATTATAACTTTGATGGCAATAGTGTTGAATCTGTAGATCATTTTTCAAAATATAGCCATTTTACAACACCAATCGTGCCAATCTTTTACCTGAGTGGTCTTTCAATCTTCTGGTATCTTTTTCAACTTATTTATTCAGTATCAAAGTTTTCTTTTCAGAGATATTTCACCTCCTTGGTTAGGTTGACTTTTTTTTTTTTTTTTCAGATACAATGAATGAGATTTCCTTTTCCTGATTTCTTTTTCAGAAAGTGTGTTGGTGTCTAGGAAAGCTAACTGATTACTGTATGTTGATTTTGTATCCTGAAGCTTTTCCAAAAGTTGTTTTCAGACCCAAGTTTTCTGGTTGAATCACTAAGCTCTTTTTTTTAACGTATTTGTTTTTATATGTATGAATGTTTTGCTTGCATGTATGTATGTATGTGCCATTTTGCCTGATTATATGCACGTGTATCGTATGTATTCACAGTGCCCTGGGAAACCAAAAGAGGGTGTCAAATCCCCTGAAACTGGAGTTACATACAGTTGTGAAATCCCATGCAGGTGCTGGAGATAGAAGCCAGGTCCTCTGCAGGAGCAGCCAGTGGTGCTCTTAACCACAGAGCCATCTCTCCAGCCCCATTAAAGTCTTGTAAGCACAGGGTCACATCAACTATAAAAAGGAACATCATGCCTTCCCACTGTCTTGTTTCGTTCTTTTTATTTTATTTTCTTATCATATCACTTTGGCTAAGACTTGGAACAATGAACTAGGCACCTATGCCTTGTTCTTGATTTTTTTTTAAGAAAATGATTTCAGTTTTTCCTTATTTAGTATAAAATCTGTTGTAATCAGCCTTTGACATACTGGGTTCCTTTGGTCCTGGTGTCTTTAAGACCTTTACTTTGGAGGGAGGTCCTGGTGTCTTTAGGACCTTTACTTTGGAGGGAGGCTGGACTCGTCCTGCCGTCATTGCTGTTATGTGAGTTCTGCCCATAAATCTGTTTACATGTTGTATTACATTTGTTGATTTCCACATGTCAACCCAACTCTGCATTCCTGGGATAAAACTCACTTGTAACTTGTTTGTGATGTGTGGTCTTTTTAATGTATTCTTGAAAATGACTCACAGGATTATTTTTTTTTTTATTTTAAAGAATTTTTTGAGAATTTTGCATTTATATTCATCATGGAAATTGGCCTCTAAGTTTTCTTCTTTGTTATATGTTTACCCAGTTTGGGTACCAGGACAATACTTAGTCAAATAGCACCTCCTTTACATTTTGTGGAACAGTTTCGGGAATATTTTGTGAACCTATGTTTTATTACTTTCTGTGTCTCGTTGCTTGTGGATCTGCTTGTTTATATTTTCCAGACTTTATTCTGGTAGGGACTGTTAGTTACTTTTCTACTGCTGTGATAAAACACCATGACCAAGACAACTTACAAAAGAAAGAGCTTATTTTGGGCTTAGGGTTCCAGAGGGACAGGATTCCAGTGCTATTACTGGGGAGATGGGAGTGGAAGGGAAGGTGTGGCAGCAAGTAGCAAGCATAGCAGCAGGAACAGCTGAGAGCTCACACCTCAATCCACAAGCAGGGAACAGAGAATAAACTGAGCATAGGAATAGACCTTTGAAACCTCGAGGCCTGATGCCAGTGGCACACTTCCTCAAGCAAGGCCACATACCCTAAGCCTCCCCGAATTAACATCAGTGACTGGGGGACCAGGTATTCAAATGCCTGAGAATATGAGGAACATCTCTTTCAAACCAGTGTGTCTAGAAATGTATCCGTTTCTTCTAGATTTTCCATCTTGGGGATAATATGCATTTTCAAAGAATTTCCTAAACATCCTCTGGATTCCACTGGAGTCTGCCATAATTTCACTTTTATCTTTTTTTCCTTTTTTTTAAATAGATATTTTCTTTATTTACATTTCAAATGCTATCCCGAACGTTCCCTATACCCTCCCCCCACCTCTGCTCCCCTGTAGGAGGCCACGGCCCCTCCCCTGGGCTACCTGAAGCCGCACCTTAAAAGATGGCACCTGTTGGCTATGGAGCTTGTGGTAAACAGGTCCATATTTGGTGGCGATATGTTCCTGCTCTTCTGGTTGGCTGAGGTCGCGTGCCTGGTGAGGTGATGTGGCCTGCCACGATTGGAGTGGATAAGAGTATAAAAGGGCTGGGCTTGTATCCCGGGGCTCAGGGGAGATGAAGAGGGAGATGATGAAGATTGTCCAAGGTTCCTGAATAAACTGCTGTTAGAAGAACTGGTGGTTGCGCCTTCCTTGCTGGTCGAGAGAGGACTCGACACTCCCCTACCCACCCACTCCCACTTTTTGGCCCTGGCATTCCCCTGTACTAAGGCATATAAAGTTTGCAAGACCAA
>NC_034605.1:38802113-38853091 GCF_900095145.1 Mus pahari
ATGTGTAAATGTACCACATTTTCTGTATCCATTCCTCTATTGAGGGACATCTGGGTTCTTTCCAGCTTCTGGCTATTATAAATAAGGCTGCTATGAACAATAATCTCACTTTTTCCATCTTTAATTTTACTAATTTAGATCTTCTCTTCTTTTGATATCTTTGACCATGGTTTGTCAGTCTTATTTATATTCTCAAAGAATCACCTTGTTTGAATGACTCTGTGTACCATTCTTTTAGCCTCCACACATTAATTTCTACTGTGGTCTTTATTATTTCTTGCCTTCCAATGTTTTTGAGTTTGACTTGGGTTTTTTTTTTTCAGTTTGCTCAGTCCCTGCTCACTCCAGCCCAAAGATTTATTTATTATAAGTAAGTACACTGTAGCTGTCTTCAGACACGCCAGAAGAAGGCATCAGATCTCATTACGGGTGGTTATGAGCCTCCATGTGGTTGCTGGGATTTGAACTCACAACCTTTGGAAGGGCAGTTGGTACTCTTAATACAGCCCCTGTTTTTCTTTTTCTAAGAGTGTATTAGTCAGTCGTCAATTCTCCATATTGTTTCACTTTTATCTGATAAGATGAAAAAAGTTATTTAAATTCTTTTGTATTTCTTAAGACTTTGTGACATAGAGTGTGTACTGTTTTAAAGGTTTCATGTATTCCATTTTTGTTGGATGGAATAGTTTATAGATATTTACTAACCCATTTGATCTGTGGGGCAGTTTACCTCTGAAGTGTCTTTTATGAGTTTTAGTTTGGGTTACCTGTCTAAAGATGAGAGTAGGGTACTGAAGTCACCATTAATATTGTACCAGGAGTTACCTGACCTTTGTGCCTAATACTCTTTTGTTTTGGGTTTTTGGCATTGTTCTTTTGTTTTGTTTTATGAACCTGGGCGCCCCAACATCCAAATGCATATATTTATAATTGTTAAAGTTTTCTTGATGGATTGCTTCCTTTATCAGTGTGTACTGCCCTTCTTTATCCCTTTAGACTAATTTGGCTTGACGTCTGCTTTATCAGATAGGTAACTTGATGTATTGACTGCAAGCCCATTTTTTTAATCTCACATTTGATTACCCTAGTTTCTAAGGAAGTCAGACTTTGATGGTGACAAATATGTACACCTGAAAAAATTCTATAAATTAAATCATTTACTCAGACATCTTGAAAGTCATTCCAAATTCTTTAAATTTCAAACCATCCCAGACATGTCTTTTTTACAACATTTCAAAATATTATCTTCTTACTTGATAATTATCTCTCTGAATTCTGTACTGTTTATGTTCTCTTTCTTTTCTTTATTTTTTTCTTTTCTTTTCTGTTTTTTTGTTTCTTTGTTTCTTTGTTTTTCTTTGTTTTGTTTTGTTTTGTTTTGTTTTTGTCTGTTTGGTTGGTTGGTTTGTTGCCTCTCCCAAGCACACAAAATAAATAAAGGTTAGAAGCATTGAGCTGACTCGGTAGGTAAACACACTTGGTACCAAGTCTAAGCACTTGGTCTTGTTAAATATTTTCTACTCCTCTGCCTGTTTCTAACTCGTGGGTATGGCCCAGTTCAGCACCAGGCCTGGCCACTTCTCTCCTCGGGTTTGCTAGACTGTTTCTTTGCATCAGTAAGAACCCTCAAGGACGACTCTACTGTTCCAAATATTCATTTGAATTCTGACCTCTAGTCTCAGATTACCTACCAGACAATTCCAATTGACACCTCAAATGCCTGCTGATAGCTAATAACAGAAGAGTTAGCACTAATAAGAAAGATAACTTTTGTGGTAGTTTTGGAGACCTCTATGAATGCAAAGTCAGGCTGGTCTATGTAAAGTTCCAGGTCAGCCACAACCGCACAGTGAGACTGTCTCAAAACAAACAAACAAACCATATCAAATATAGATCTCCAGCGGGCAAGGTGGTCAGCACGTGACAGTGCTTGCCACCAAGACTACTCACCTGACGTGCATTCCCGGACTCCACACGATGGAAGGAGAAAACGGATTCCTGGAGGTTGTCCTCTGACCTCAGCATGGGCTCCGCAGCATACATGCACCACCGAACACACACACACACACACTAAGTAAATGTTCGAACTCACTGAGCTGATTCAGTAGGAAAGGCACTTGCGACCCAGCCCAAGCAGTTGATTTACGTCTCCGGAACCCTCAACGTAGAAAGGGAAGAAAGGGCTCTCACAAGCAGCCCTAGGACAGCCACACACACGCCACGTTTTTAAAAAGTATTCGAAACAAATCTCAAGACAGACGTTGTGGCATATTTGTAATCTCGGCATTTGGGAGGCTGAGGCAAGGTGATCATTAGTCAATATTAGCCTAGACTAGAGCTATATGCTGTCTTAAGGAATCCCTTATAGATGGATTAAACACCTTGGTTTTACCTATTAGGAAATTAAGAATAAGAGAGTGGGGAAGTCCTGCGCGGTGATGGGGGTCGGGGTGGTGGGGGTCGGGTGGTGGGGGTGCACACCTTTTAACCCTGCAGCGAGTCAGAGGTAGGCACCTCTCTGATTTCAAGGCCATCCTCGTCTACAGAATAAATTCCAGGACATCCAGGGCCTCAGAAAGAAACCCTGTCTCAAACAAACAAAACAAACAACGGTAGTGCAAATTGTTCTGATTTCCACCAATGAATAGATTCACAAAAATAACATTTAAATGTATGTATTATTTGCCTCCCAAGACATAGGTAAAATGAAAGTCTTTTTATTTTTCTCTATAGCAAAATGTATTCCTCTTATGTTCCTATTTTTTGTCTATGGTCCTTCAACTAAATACAGGAGCTTGAGAATTTGAATATCTCTCTTTAAAAAAAGACAAAAAGGTAGAAAGAACTTGGTGGGAAGAGAAAGGCGATCAGCAGGAGTAGAAGACAGGAGAGGGTGATAGGCAGAGAGCATTGTATATCTGTATGAAAATGTCACATGTGATCATTATGAATAATTAGCACATGCTAATAAAAACTTAAACAATTTTCCTCCTCCTTATTTCCCTTCATATCGAATCCACCATTAAGTCCTGTAGTGTTGCTTCTAAATTCTTCTTCCTCTCTTTTATATGCTTACTAAGGCACCCAGTGAACCTCTGTTCTCTCTCTACCTGTCTCCTGCCCATGCCCTTCTTCCTGAGGACCAGAGGGTGGTACTTTGCTCTGTTCACCAGTGTGCCTCAAGGCCTCACCTGACAGTGTTGGCTTTACTCTTCTTGCTGTGATCAGATACCATAGCCCATGGATCTCACTCTTTTATTTCCTGTCTTTTAAGTCTCTGTTCATATCATCTTTCCTTTCTTTCCTCAGCTTGTGACCCTTAAAATGTTCACCTAAAGTCTCTGAGTTAATTCTTTGCTCTCTACTTTCTTCCAAAGTTCATCTCCCATGTTGATTATATGCATTATTCACTCAGCACAACCACATGTTGCTCTGTGATGGAATTAAGAGTCTTGAATAGGAGGACGTTGCTCAGTGGCAGAGTGCTCGTGTAGTTTGTAGCTTGTGCATACTCCCTAGTTACATACCCAGTACCTACCCCCAAATTCTCATGTGTGTGTTTGTGTGTGTGTGTGTGTGTGTTTTGTATATGGACATGTATATATACCTCTATGCATGCACAGCTAGAAGAAGATGTCAGGTATCTTATTACCCTCCATCACACACCTTTGCTGAGCACGACCCAGAGACCCTCCCTTTCTCTGTTCCTCGCAGCACTGGGCTCACAGGTGCTTCTACAGCCACCTCTGACTTTTACATGGGTACTGGGATCTGCACTCAGATCATCCTGCTTGTGTGGCAAGCACTGTCATCACAGAGGCACCTTTCCTGCCTGTGATCAGATTTTACATTCCTGGAGAGCGGGAACAGATTTCCGATAACTCCTATATACTTCCAATTCCTTCTTTCTTTCTTTTCTTTTCTTCCTTCCATCCTTCCTTCCTTCCTTTCTTTCTTTTCTTTCTCTTTCCTTCTTTCTTTTCTTTCTCTTTCTTTCTTTTCTTTTTCTTTCTTTCTCTCTTCCTTTATTTTCTTTCTTTTTCTTCCTTTTCTTTGTTTTCTTTCTTTTTCTTTCTTTTCCTCCCTCCCTACCTCCTCCTCCTTCTCCTCACCTCTTTCTGATAGGCTTGTTTGTCTTCTATGTGGGCTTTAAGGTCACTGTATCACCCAGGATGGCCTTAAACTTCTGTCCTCATGCTTCCACCACCCCTAGGTTTATGGAGACTAAACTCAGGCCTGGAATGATTAAATTCAAGTTCACTCACTGTGTGACTTCAGTTTCAACCTTTTCATAATATGTGGCTGGTTTTGCCCCCTAATGGCTTGTTGTGAGGTTCATGAATTGTTGAGAGAACATTTGGCCCCTTCTTGGCTCCTATGACTACAGAGAACTGCAACTATCATCAATATTATGATTATTCAATAACTGACGGATGTTATTCTCTTTTTATATCCCATATAAAGTACAAACGTTTGGTCAGGGCCAATGTTGTATCCACAACTGATTGATAAATGTATAGATTGTAAATTCATATTTACAACTGGGCATGGTGGCACCAGCCTATAATTCTAGCCCCCAGAAGGCTGAAGTCGGAAGATCACAAATTTGAGGCCAGCCTGGGCTACATAGTGAGACTTCATTTCAAAAAAGTGCCTAGATATAGATATACAGATATGTATATATTTAATATTAAAATGATTTTATCTAAACTAATAATTCTCAAACACATGTCTACACAAAAATAAAAGTTCTATCATAATAATTAGAAAAAATAGTAAAATGTAAAGGCTTAGCCTATGTTTTGTTTTCATGATTCTCCTACTTCTTTGCCTTAGTTTGCCTTAGTTTCCCCTTGTGAAGCAGTAGTGAGGACAACAGGTAGCAGACAGTGGCTGTGCTGTTTGTTGTAACTAAAGTGACTTTCGTCATGGTGTTGTTTCCATGACTGCTTTTAAGTCTGTGTCACTACAGATGCCTGGAAACTTAGCTCTCTGATCTGGAGTTGAGAACGATTTAACATGCAAAAGTTAAATGACTTTTCCAAGATCACATAATTCATTACCAGTAGGCTCTGTTAGCTCTCTACGCTGCCTACCTTAAATGAGAAACTGCCCTCACTGCAAATAGAAAGAAGAATCTACTCTCCACATGGCATTTGAAGAAAGGTTGTTGTATAAATTTTATTTATTAATAATGTATTAAAATCCCCTGAGCCAGGCAGTGGTGGCACACGCCTTTAATCCCAGCACTTGGGAGGTAGAGGCAGGCGGATTTCTGAGTTTGAGGCCAGCCTGGTCTACAAAGTGAGTTCCAGGACAGCCAGGGCTACACAGAAAAACCTTGTCTCGAAAAACCAAAAGAAAATATATATATATAATTCCCCTGAAGGATGGCTTTATCACCAAATGAGAGAAAGTGTAATACAAGCTTTGACAGTCACTGTTATGAATTTGACAGAATCTATCTTGGCCCAAAAGGACTCTGGGAGTGCCTCTGGGGGATTTTCTTGATCACATTTATTGAAATGGGAAAGCAGGCCCACTGTGGGTGGCGCCATTTTCCTGGGCTGGAATCCTGGACTGGACAGACAGAAAAGGCATACTGACCAGCAGACAGACAACCATTCAGTGCTCTCTCCAAATTATCTGAAGTAATGTAACCAGCTGCTTCAAGCTCCTCCCACTTTGACTCCCTCACCATGGCAGATCAGTCCTGAAGTGTGCACTGGAATAGCCACTCCCTTAAGTTGCTTTTGTCAAGATATTTTATCACAGCAACAGGCAAAGAAACTCAGACACTAACAATGTATCTTTAAATGGTTCTAAAAATATGTTTTCGCAATTCTTCACCAGTTTCATTTTCCACTTATTTTTAAATAAAGTTTATTTTATTAAAATAATTTTGGGGTCTGGGGGGGTGGCTCGATGGGCAGAGTGCTTGTCTAGCATGCACAGACCCTACATTTGATCCTCAGCACCATATAAACTGGGAGTGTTAATGCAAGAGGCTCAGAAATTCAATGTCACCCTCAGCTACTCAGGAGAGTTAGAGGCCTGTCTGAGCTAAAGACCTTGGACCCGATTTTTCTTTTTTTTAAAGGAAGAGGTGAGGAGAAGCTTTAAATATATAAAATCTCTGGAAAATACAGAATCCCAAAAAGGAATAACAATCTAATATCTCCAGAGAAAACAGCTACTGCTATTGTTCTTGCCAGGTACATTTTTGCATGGTTGGGATTACCCTGATGTGCCTTCGTATTTCCTTATTCTTCCTTATGTGCTCAGTGTTCAATGAGTTAAATTTAAATATTTTTGAAGCTCAGAAAGGACAAACAGGTGTAGCAGGAACCGCACCATCTGACCTTCCACCTCAGGTGTCACCTTTCACTCTGGAGGAAAGTGAGCATTTCCAATTTAAAATGTTTTGTCACATCTTTCTATAGACATCTTCTATATTGTGGTCAGACTTTGTAGCTTATTATGTAAACCACATGCATTTCATTATCTTTTAAAAAAATCTTAAAACTACTGCTCTAAGGGCTCCCTAATATTTTATTATATAGGTATTACATTGTTCAGCCATATATACCTATCAGATCTTTAAACTGTATATATACACATATATATTATTTTTAGTAGTGTCACATATTCTATTGCTTTGACTGAAAGAGCACCTTTATCTTTTTATTTGGGGAAGGCTTAGGACATTCTCAGTAGCTGTCTTTGAACAGATTACCACTGCTTCGTATTGTGCCTGCGCCCAGAGCCAGTTCATTGTTCTGCAGGAGCTAGACAGTCAACCTAGAGTTGAAACAACCTCTCCTCTCCATGAACTGACCTCAATTGGATATAGGCACATCCTCTTATCACCAAGAAAGAACATCCCAGCTCCGTGTTCCATAAGCATTTATTGTAGGGATGTGGGGCAGAGTGGATGGCATCTGATCTCGCATTGTCGAGGGCCCCTATGTGCTGAGAGCTGGTGGGTTCAAAGCATTGTGGAATCAGACTCACCAGGAACCCACTTTCTGAAGCATTCAAACACATATATGGACAACGAAATTAATGACAGCCAAGGTAGAAAACATGCCTCCCAGAATAAATAAAGGTGTCTGCTGCTGTCAGGGTTGACTGGCTGTTTGCTGAGTGTAAAAGGCTTCAGCTCTCTCTAGATAAGGTTGGGAAAAAAGTTTGCCTCACTTAACAAGAGTATTCACTGGGTTGGCAGTAAACAGAGAGGAGCAAAAACTTTAGCAAAGTAGAAGAGAGCCTATTTCTGACTCAGAGGAAGGTAGATGTGAAGCTGAGCTATTCCAAGTGAGAAATCTGGGCCGAAGCTACAAGGAAGTTAGCATAAAGGGGCAACAAAGAATGCCAAAAGGAACAGAAGTTATTTGGTTGAAAGGTCTGTAGAAAAAGAGTGTGGAGCATTAGCCTAGTGTAGCTGGAATTCTGTGAGAGGAGAGGAGAGCCGGAGAGCCTTAACTTTCAGAAAGTGGATGAGTGAGACGTGACCTAACCCCGGCCCGGGATTGCCTCTTAGAATCTCTGTTGGCTTAGCCTCATTTCTGACTATGATAATTTGAGATCCACAGTTAGTGTTACATAACTTAGCTGAGCCTCTCACTGCCTCTTCAGCCACACTATCATATTAAGCGAAGACTCTTTCATAGAAATATATTCAAAATAACTATGAGAAAATTAATGTTTGCTCCCAGCTGTTTCACGCTTGCCCTTAAACTGTTTCCACAACCTCATAGCTAATTTGAGATGTGCTCTTTGGGGCAGATGACAACCCAGATCAAGCACTCCTCTGTAGCTCTTGTTAGATCTTTTCAAAGTTGCGGTTCAAGAAATAATTCAATGCACAAGCCTGAAAGATCCCTGGGTGGCTCTGTTCCAGACCTGGATCTGATGCATATGCACCTCCCTTGTGACATTAAAGGAACTGCTTATATGACATCTGAGAACACCCATACCACCTATACTGTATGCACAGTAAGCAGTATTTATATTGTATCTATGGCTAGTCCCATTCTGTAGTCATCTCTAACTTATTTCCTCTCTGTAATACCAGAATAATAAATAAATAATCCCTGTTTTACAGTGTGGTGCTAAAGGTTAGATATGGCTTCTGGCATTGGCAGACAAAATGAGTCAGGCTAACTTTCCTACTGAGGATAAACAGAAAAGCTTGTGGGGCAACATTTGTAAGAATCCGGTTGTCTTAGTTAGGTTTTTAGTGCTGTGAACAGACACCATGACCAAAGCAACTCTTATAAAGACAACATTTCATTGAAGCTGGCTTACAGGTTCAGAGGTTCAGTCCATTTTCACCAAGGCAGGCATGATGCAGGAGGAGCTGAGAGTTCTATGTCTTCATCTGAAGACTGACTTCCAGGCAGCTAGGAAGAGGGTCTTAAAGCCCACATCTACAGTGACACACCTACTCCAACAGGGCCACACCTATTCCAACAGGGCCACACCTAATAGTGCCACTCCCTGGGTCGAGCATTTACAAACCATCACACTGGTTCACAGGAAAACCAATCAAAGAAAGCTGATCTTGAAGGAGAAAGTATGGGGGCCCAAGAAGGTGAGCCTGGGATGGGAAACCCAAAGAGCCAGAAATCAAATGGCCAAGCACAGTTCTGAAAACCATAAAGAACTAAGGTATCAGGTATTAGTGATCAAGGCCCATCTTAGTGTGGCAACCCTGGTGTATAAATGTCTCTCACATGAATTAAAGTCAGAAGGAATTTAAGGGTAACACAGAAGTAAATGTTTCTAGAGACTTTCACTGACCTTTAATTATTTCAACCCATGACCTTGGTCTTAGATGACTTTGACTATGTGAGCACCCTGCTAGCTGGCAGAAACAAATTTAATCCTGTTTGGAGAGGGATATGTAACTGAGGAGTGCTTGGTCCGGGTTGTCATCTGCCCTAAAGAACACATCTCAAACATTTCTACAATGTTACAAATACAGTATCAGGCACATAATATATAAAAAAGAAAAATAATGTGATACATAGTAATAAACCAACTCAGTCCCCGAATTAAAACAAATTGAATGAAATCAGTGGAAATAGCAGACATTGGAAATAGACCCATAAAATTTCCAGGTGCTGGAGTAGGAAACCTCAACTTCGAAATAACCAAGCAGAGTAAGCTGAAAACAAAACCAAAGAGAAGACACTTAGACCAAAGGAGGACAAACAGAACTGGGGAGATCGCCAAATGGATAAGGAAACTTTGCCACTAAGCCTGACGCTAAGTCTGATGATCTGAGTCCAATCCGTGGGACCCACTTGGTAGAAAGAGAAAAAAAGACTCCCACAAGTCATTCTCTGATATGTACACACACACACACACAAACGCACATGCAAATGCATGTACAAATGTACAAATACAGATGCTTTCCTCCACCCATCCACAATGTTTCTTATGAGAGAGACAGAGAGAGAGAGACAGACAGAGACAGAGACAGAGGCAGAGAGACAGAGACAGAGAGAGAGGAGAGAGCGAGAATGACAAATTACCTTCAAAGGAGCAAAAGTTTAGCTTTTTATTTTTTTTTCAGAACAATGAAAAGAAAGTAAAAGACAAAAAACTAAAATATGTTGAACGTAGTTAAAGAAAATTGCTAACCTGGAATTCTGAGCAGTGTAGCCTTACAGTGAAGGTAAAAATAAACACCTTTACACATAAACATTATCATCAATCTACACTAAAGAAAATACTAGTTATTCATCAAGCAGATGGAAAATAATTTTAGATAGAGGTTTTCATGTGTTGAAAAATTGCAAGGCAGTATAAACCAATTTGTGGCTTTAGGCATACAGAAAATTAATATCCAAAACAACAGGGCTAGCAAGATGGTTCAGCTCGCTCAGCACACATACCTCAGTTTCTTTTTCTGTTGCTGGGATAAAATATCTTGACAAAAACAACTTATGGAAAAGAAAGGTATTTTGGCTCACAGTTCCAGGTTACAGTCCACCCCTGAAGCAGCTGGGCTCACTACATTCACAGACAGAATAAGATATCGAAGAATGCTGGATCCATTCATTCTTACATAGGCCTAGAGAATGGTGCCATCCACAGTAGACAGGTTTTCCCATGCCAACTAACTTAAAGAAGATAATCCCTCCCATGGACATGCCCAGAGGCCCATTTCATAGGTGATTCTCACGTCTGCCAAAATGACAACACTAACCATTATACCCAGCAAACCTAATGACCTGAGTTTGATTGTGGAACTTATACAAAGATAGAAGAAGAGAATCAACTCTACAGACTTGCTCTCTGGTCTTCAAATACATGCCATTGTATATGAGTTAGTACACACACACACACACACACACACACACACAAAGTTATTTAATTAAAAAAAAATTAAAAACAGAAATAATAATAGGGCATAAATTGAGTGGTATCAAGTTGTGTTTCTCAAGGAAAAATAAAAGTATTAATATATTTAGTAAAAAGAAAAGATTGAGGCTGATGAAATGCCTCAGTAGGTAAGAAGAGCGCTGACTGCTCTTCTGAAGGTCCTGAGTTCAAATCCCAGCAATCACATGGTGGCTCACAACCACCCATAGTGATATCTGACATCCTCTTCTGGCATGTCTGAAGACAGCTACAGTGTACTTATGAATAAATAAATCTTTGGGCTGGAGCAAGCAGGGACTGAGCAAGTGGAGTTGACCGGAGGGACCTGGGCCAACCAAAGTGAGCAGGGTTGACTGGAGTGAGCAGAGGTCCAAAAATTAAGTTCCCAACAACCACATGAAGGCTCACAACCATCTGTACAGCTACAGTGTACTCATATACATAAAATAAATAAATAAATCTTAAAAAAAGAAAAGATTATCACTGGATAGTGAATAGAGACATGGGTTTTAATGTAGTAAGGGAGAAAAACTTTTAAAAGAAAACTTCTTAATCAACCTACGAATAATCAATGAAGAAAAGACAGAGAAATACACAAGGAGTAAGTAAATATAAAATACAAAATAGCATACCATGGTGGAGTCAGGGCCAGGGAGATGACTTAGTGAGTGAGGAGAGATACTTGTCCTGTAATGCTGAACCCGCATTGTCAAAGGACTTTCCCAAGTTGTTCTCTGACATTCACATGCTTGCACAATAAATAAATAAATAAATAAATAAATAAATAAATAAATAAATAAATAAATAAATAAATGTCTAAAAGGGGGTGGGGACGGTGTCCTGGATAGTTTTATGTCAACTTGACACAAGCTAGAGTGTTACTTGAAAGGAGGAAACCTCAGTTGAGGAAATGCCTCCTTAAGATCAGCTGTAGGGCCTTTTCTTAATTAATGATTGATGGGGGAGGGCCCGACCTATGTTGGGTGGTGCCATCCCTGGGCTGATGATGCTGGGCTCTGTAAGAAAGCAGGCTGGGCAGGCCTTGGGTAACAAGGCAGTAAGCAGCATCCCTCCATGGCTTCTATATCAGCTCCTGCCTCCGGGTTCCTGCCCTGTTGGAGTTCCTGTCTTGACACCATTGATGATGAACTGCAATGTGTAAAGGTGTGCCAAATAAACCAAGTTTCTTTGGTCATGGTGTTTCATTATAGCAATAGCGACAGACAGAATCAAAACTGCACAGCTCAGTAACTACCGCTAGTGTAAATGGACCAGTGAGTGAATAAAGCTTGTTAAGGTGAATTTTAAAATGAAATGTCTAGTAGTGAGGAACATATGAAAAATATCAAGATCCAGAACACTAACAATGACAAGATAGAGAGTTTTCTGTCACATAAATGTAAATCAGAAGACATTTAATTGCTGATATTTTCACATTTTTAATTATATTCTGTTGTTTATTGGGTTTATTTGTTTGTTTATTTGTTTTGAGATAGGATGACTGGCTTGGAAGTTTGAAACTCAGTTTGTGGACCAGGCTGGCCTTCAATTCCCAGAGATCTGCCGGCATGTATCACCAAACCCAACACCTTCATTTTTTTTTTTCTCTTTTTTAACACATTAGGTGTGTGTGTGTACATGTGTGTGATGGCACATGTTTGTGTGGTCAGAGAACAATTAATAGAAGTTAGTTTTCCTCTTACATCATTTGGGTCTTGAGGATTGAACTCACTTGTCAGGCTTGGAGGCACGAACTTTTTTTACCCTCTAAACCATCTCAATAGCTCTGGCCATAGCTACCTTAATTTCAGAATGTAGACTTAAAGTCAAAAGCCTTATTGGTGTCTTTACCCTGGCAAAAATTCTTTCTTGACTAGCTAAATATGATAATTATAAGTGGGTGTGCCAACAATATAACTTAAACAAATATAAAGCAAAAATTAAACATAATGGCAATTTTTAATATACTTGTCCCAGTAATTGAAAGACTTGAACAACATAAATAGTTTAAGTGGAAATTCCTGGTTTCTTTGGGAACTCAGTTGTGACGTTTTTCTGGAAGCTGTCTCGTGAGAGAATGTTTTGCTGAAACAGACACATAAGAGGGCATGTGATATTTTGCTGGAGTGGACCTTGAGAGGATCCATGATGTTTGGAAAGAGTATAGAAGGACCCCCCACAAACAGTGAAAGGATACTCTTGCATTGCAACACTGTGCAGCACTTTGCTGGTCTTCACTGGTTTTCGCTGGTCTTTGCTGCCCGTGCAATACTTTGCTGGTCTTCACTGGTTTTCGCTGGTCTTTGCTGCCCATGCAATACTTTGCTGGTCTTGCTTCTTTACTGGTCTTCACTCCATAAACAAAAATCTGCCGAAGAACTTCTCATGGTACTCCGGCTTATTCTTGCTGCTTCCTCTGACTCATGACTTTGGCAGAGCCTTGCAGTTTCTGCTGGATGGAGCCACTGTTACTGATTCATGTTTGGTGTTTGCTATTGGACTGGACTGCTGGTATCCTGACAATGAAGAGTGGAATTGCCCTCCACTACTATTAAATAGGTTCACAACTCTCTTTTCCTATTAACCTTTTTCTCCCCTACTTCTAGTCAGTGGTTTAGAAGGAAGGGCTTGAATGTTGAAATATTCAAGAACTCTAAATAAAGTAGGTTTAAAGAAAAATCTAAACCTACAAATAGTAAAGTTGTATATGCATATATTTACCTAGACAGACAGGCAGGCAGGCAGGCAGATAGGGACCATTATATGCAGCTGCAACATAGGTTGTTTGTTTGTTTGTTTGTTTGTTTTTTAACTATCACAGGATATTTATAAAATGTGTAGACATTTGTGTCAAAATTTAAATCTCAAAAGGATTGAAATTTAAGGAACTGCATTTAAGAGCATATGCTGCTCTTATAGAGCTCTGACTTGGGTTCTCAATACCCACACGGCAGCTCAAACCCTTCTATAATTCCCATCCTCTTTTGACTAGTTGGGCATCAAGAATGCATGTAGTGGCTGGGTGGTGGTGGCGCACGCCTTTAATCCCAGCACTTGGGAGGCAGAGGCAGCCGGATTTCTGAGTTCAAGGCCAGCCTGGTCTACAAAGTGAGTTCCAGGACAGCCATGGCTACACAGAGCAACCCTGACTGGAAAAAACAAAAACAAAAACAAAACAACAACAACAACAAAAAAGAATGCATGTAGTGTACACACAAACATGCAGATACTAATACACATTTTTAAAAAACTAATAAATTAGAATGGGACTTTACTACAGATCCTACAATACTAGATTTTGGTAGGAATTCATGTTACTGACTTTGAAATTAGATGAAATGGGCTTAACACACAAATAAAAAAGTAAAGAACTTGAATCTTAGGTACTGGAAAGCATTAGTTCAGAGCACTAACTGCTCATGTAGAAGACCCAGGTTCAATTCCTAGAACTACATGGTACCTCACAACTGTCTATAATTTCAGTTCAGGGGATCTGATGCCCTTTTCTCGTCTCTGCAGTCACTTCATGCACATGGTGCACAGACATACTTCCAGGCAAAACACCTATGCATATGATATGAAACCATATGTATAATAAAATATTATATAAATAAATGAAACAGTCTTATCTATAGATAGAATTTATTATGAAAACAAAAATTTTGTTAAAAATAAATTTATTTTATTTATAAATAAAATCTTTACACAAAATAAATAAAAACTTTTTGAAAAGAGAGTCTGAAATTTCACTTTGGAAATTTACAAGAAAAAAAATGCTCCAACACTGAAGAAATTTAAAAATCAAATGCTTGTAACCACTGTAGAAGACATAGTAGCATTTATACACAGGCTAAAAATTTGTAAAAGAAACATACACTAGCTTCTATGAGATTTGTACAGTCAGTGACCCGCAGCCTAACAGATAAGACGCCAGTCTCTTGGGCCCCGTGCAACTGTGGCGTTAGAGCCTGAGAAGGAGATAATGGCCAACCTTTCTTATGAATATAAATTCAAATCCTTGACTCATTATTAACACACAAAATCAAGTAATTAATAAAATAGACAATGTACCAAACCTTGTTTAGTAAATCCCAGAAAAAAACAAAACAAAACAAACAAAAAAAACCGCCCCACACCCAAAGTTAACACTTTGCTCTCTAGGTTAACACATTTTAAAAATGAAAATACAATGCCATGATCCTTTTAGTAGATATTAAAATCTAATGTGTATTCATGATCTAAATTTCTGTATTTGTTTTTTGTTTGCTTGTTTTTGAGACAGGGCCACACTATGTATCCTTAGCTGACCTAGAAATCACTCAGGCTAGCTTTGAACTGAGAGCTCTGTTGGCTTCAACCTCCCTAGTGCTGGGACCCAAGGTGTGGACCACTATTCCCTGCCAAACTTCAAACTATGTTTTTAAAGCAACTGTGTTACACTGACTGACGTTGCCTATAAGACCTCCTTAACTGCTACCATTCCTAATGGTGAACATTCTCCCTTTGCAATAAAAAAAGGAACTGGATGTCCAGTATTGCCACTTTTATTTAGTATTACAAAGAATGACCTCAATGTCATGCTTGGTTTCTGTAAGCATCGGCTAATGAGAGTCACCAAAATTTGATGTTGAAATAATTAGATATTTTAAATAGACAAATACACACACACACACACACACACACACACACACACACGCGCGCTAAAAAATAAGTAAAACAAGTATAGCATATCAATTTTACTGGAATAATCATAAATAACTACTCTGTCCAATTGCCTACTCTTTATAGAGCCAAGGTTTTTGTTTTTGGAGGTTTTTTTCTCCTTTTTTATTTACTTGGTTTTTAATTAGCATACAGAATAATGGGTTTTGTCATATCATCTGCACACAGATTGACCCCATTACCCCCTCTTGTTGTCCACTTCCCTACCTGCCCCTTCCTCCTTCAAACTGTCGCTCTTTTTCTTTCATGTCATGTATAATGTAGAGTCCTTATATAAGGGAACTCATGTGCCCTCGTCTTTCTTAGTCTGGCTTATTCCACGGAACATGATGCTCTTCCATTCCATCTATTTTCCTGAGAGTGACATAGCTTCTTTTTGCTTTTGAAAAGGATTATTTTCTTTTTATTTGATACATTTACTGCTTTAATGAGATACATAACTGTGTGTGTGGAGGAACTGCACAGATGAGCAGGTCCAGAAGAGAATGTCAGATCCCCTGAAGCTGGGGTAGCAGCAGCTGGGAGCTGCCTGAGCTGGGTGCTAGGATTCAACTTGGGTTCTCTGCACTCTATACCCCAACATGACCTTGAACTCATATGGAACCTCCTGCCTTAACCTCCTATGTGCTGATATGACAGGTATAAGCCACCATGTCCAGCCAATTTTGTTCTTTATGAATGAATAAAATTCCATGGTGTATAAACATCACAATTTTGAAAATATCCCATATTTTATTAATTAATTTATTTACTTTACCTCCCTATTAAAGCTTCCCCTCCCTCCTCTCCTCCCAGCCCCTCCTTCTCCCTCCTCCTTCCTATCCTCCAGGCCTCCCTTTCTCCTCAGAAAAGGGGGTTGGTGCTCCCATGGATATCAGTCCTCCTTGGTTTATCAAATTGCAGTAGAACTAGGCACATCTTCTCCTACTGAGGCTAGACAAGGCGATCCAGCTAAGGGAAAGGGATCCAAAGGCAGGCAACAGGGTCAGAGACAGCCCAGCTCCTACTGTTAGTCCTACATGAAGACCAAGCTGCACAACTGTTACATATGTGCAGAGGGTCCAAGTCTACCCCATGCATGCTTTCTGTTTCTGTGGGCCCCTGTGATTCTGTAGGTTTTCTTGTAGTGTCCTTGATCTCTCTAGGTCCTCCGATCCTTCCTCCCCCTCTTCCACAGGATTCCCCATGCTCCACCTAACGTTTTCACATCAGTTTCTATCAGTTGCTGATAGACAGCTCTCAGATGACAGTTATGCTAGGCACCTGTCTGCAAGTACAGCAGAAAAATCATTAATTGTGTCATGGCACGGGTCTCAAGCTGGGTCAGTCAATGGTTAGCCTTTCCCTCAATTTCTGCTCCACCTCTTATAGGCTAGACCAACTGTGGGTTAAAGGTTTTGTGGCTGGGTTGGTGTCCTACTCCCTCCATTGGAAGGGTTTTCTGGACACTGGAGATGGACATTTTAAGTTCCATATCCCCCATTGCTAGGAGTCTTTCCTAGGTTACCCTCATCGATTCCTGGTAGTTTCTAATATCCTAGGTTTCTAGCTAGTCCCTCAGATAACCCCACACCAACTTCAGTTTTCTCCCTCCGTTCTCCAACTAGATCCCTCTTGCTACCCTCTGCACCCCCTCTTCCCCACAGTTCCTCCCACCATCTACCACGATGTCTATTCTATTTCCCCTATTCAATGAGATTCAAGTGTCTCCCCTTGGGTCCTCCTTGTTACTTAGCATCTTTGGGACTATGGATTGTGGCATGGTTATCCTGAACTTTGTGGCTAATACTCACTTAGCCATGTAAGTGGGTACATATCATGTTTGTCTTCCTGGGTCTGGTTACATCACTCAGGATCTAGTTGCATCCATGTGTTTGCAAATTTCATGATGCCTTTGTTTTCAATAGCTGAGTAGTGTTCCATTGTGTAAACTTAACACGTTATCTTTATCCATTCTTCTGTTGAGGAACATCTAAGTTGTTTCCAGTGTCTGGCAATTACAACTAAAGCTGCTGTGAACGTAGTTGAGCAAGTTTCCTGGTGGTATTGTGGAGCACATGTGGGGTATATATCCAGGAGTGGTATAGCTCGGTCTTGAGGTAAAATTATTACCAATTTTCTGAGAAACTGTCGCATTGGCTTCCAAAGTATTTGTACAAGTTTGCCTTTCCACCAGCAATGGAGGAGTGCCCCCCTTGCTCCACATCTTCACCAGCATGTGCTATCCCTTGAATTTTTTGATTTTAGCCATTCTGACAAGTGTAAGATACACTCTCAGTGTCATTTTGATTTGCATTTTTCTGATGACTGAGGATGTTGGAATCTTCATTAGATGCTTCTCGGCCACTAGATATTCCATTGCTGAGAATTCTCTATTTAGATCTGTACCCTGTTTTTTAAATTGGGTTGTTTGGTTTATTGAGGTCTAGTTTGTTGGGTTCTTTATTATATATTTTGGATATTAGCCCTCTGTCAGATGTAGGGTTGGAGAAGAACTTTTCTCACTCTGTAGGCTGCCATTTTGTCCTTTTGGTGATGTCCTTTGTCTTACAGAAGCTTTTCGGTTTTATGAATCCCATTTATTAATTGTTGTTTTGTGTCAGGAACATTTTAGATTTAACATTTTCTTTGACTGATGTATCAACTTCTATTATATCTTCTACACGTGAGATTCTCTCTTCCATCTCTCCTGTCCTTTGGTGTGCTTGTGTCTGTAGGTTTGGTTCTTTTTCCTAGATTTTCTATCTCCAGGACTTCCTCAGCTTGTGTTTTCTTTATTATTTCTATTTCCATTTTCAGGTCTTAAACAGTTTTATTTACTTCCTTCACCTGTTTGTATTTTCCTGTATTTCTTTAAGGAATTTATTTATTTCTTCTATAAAGGCCTCTGTAATCTTTATAATGTTGGATTTAAGGTCATTTTCTGGCAGTTTAGCTGTGCTAGAATATCCTGGACTTGCTGTAGTAAGACAGCTGGCCTCCAGTGGTGCCATGTTGCCCTGGCTGCGTTTTGTTTTGTTTTGCTTTGTTTTGTTTGTTTGGTTGGTTTATTCTAGGTTTAGATGCTGGTTTCTGAGTATATCTTTGTTGGATGGGTGGTTTTTGGATGTTTTTTTCCCTTTGTTTCTGTTTCTTCTCTGTCTTTTGGCCTGAGTGGCCTGGGTTTCTGGTAAATGGCGAGTCTTCAGGTCTAGTAGGGTACCCCTACCTGGCCTGTAGGATTTGGATGCTGACCTTGCCTCTGGGATCCCTAGCCCCTTGTGCCAGAGGGCCTCCAGGAAAGCAGATAGAGTTGTGGTCTGGAAAATGGAGTCTAGGGGGTAGGATACAGTTTGTCTATGCGGGGTATGCTTTCAGAGAAGTCGGTGGGCAGCGGCTTGGTGGGGAAGGTGCTTACCTGGCATCACTGATGCCTTCCAGCCTCCAAGGAAGCAGGCAGAGTTGTGGGGCAGGAAATGAAGCAGAGGGTGTAGGGTGGAGTTTACCACTGTTGGGTGTACTTTCAGGGGAGTTGGCCAGCATGGGGCTTGGGAGGAAGGAGGGGCTTATCTACAGGTTCTTGGGAAAGCAGGTAGAGTTGTTATGCCACTAATTTTTTAAACATTACATTATTGATGGGTCTACAGGCTGATTCTGTACCTCAGAATTAAGCTAATGTTTAGTTAGTAGGTTTTTTGGTTTTTTGGTTTTTTTTGTGTGTGTTTGATACCGGATCTTACTCACAGGTTGGCCTAGAACTCTCTACATAGACCAAGCTGACCTTTAACTATAGATAAGTCCTACTTATCTCATTCCACGGTGTGTCCTTGGATTAAAGATATGAGCCCCTACATCAGGTCCTGCTTGTTGAGACAAAGTGTTGGGTAGGCTAGCATCAAACTCAATAAGCAGCAAAGATGACTGAACTGCAGCTCTGTCTCTCCCTCCCATTTGCTGGCATTACTAGTGTGAGTCACTGTGTCCTGTAAAAGCCAAACCTCTTAAGAATACAGATAAGGGCTACAGTTAAAAGCACTTGATACTCTTTAAGAAGGCCGAGTTCCATTCCAGGCACCCACATCAGACAGCTCACAACTGCCTAAAACTCCCTCTCTAGAAAACCTAGCACCGTCTTCTGGTCTTCCTGGGAACCCATGTGTGAATGGCATACACTCACAGATAGATATATAGAGAAATACACACAAATAAATCTTTTAAAAAAGTAATAGCAGATTATTTTTTAAGAGATTAGGACATTGCTATGACCTCTAGCCTCGTCTGCCTCTTCACTCCATTTTAAGTCCCTCTTCCTTTACTCTGCAGTCCAGCTTCTTCCAGACTCCCAGAGGTGTCTTGTTTCCCATCTAAGTCTTCTCTGAAACTTGAAGCATCTCCTCTGCCCTCTGAATTCAAGTTATTCTTTTCGCTCATCAGTTTGGGTATAACCTAAAACCCCACCAGCAGTTGAGCACACTCAGCACCCAGATGTTTCTTCTCAGTATGCTTCTCTAGTGGAAGGAGTCAGAGAGCTCCTTGTGGAAATGGCTGATTCAAGGAAACTATGCAAGATGATCTTGGAACATCTTATAGTGCCAGAAAGAATGGACGTGCTCAAAGCACACACACCCTGTGCCTGGTGAGAGTGAGTCAAAGGAGCCACCAGAAAACCTCCTGTTGTCCAGAGATAAAGCAGTATGGATTATAATCCAAAGCATATAACCAACATCTAGGAGGCTGGACTAATGGAAATTAATGATTAATGCATTAAGTAGAGGCGAGACACATTCTTATTCAGATGAATTTCAAATACTTTTTTTTTTTAGATTTATTTATTTATTTATTTATTTATTTATTTATTATATGTAAGTACACTCACTGTAGCTGACTTCAGACACTCCAGAAGAGGGAGTCAGATCTCGTTACAGATGGTTGTGAGCCACCATGTGGTTGCTGGGATTTGAACTCAGGACCTTCAGAAGAGCAGTCGGGTGCTCTTACCAGCTGAGCCATCTCACCAGCCCCTCAAATACTTTTCTAAATGTCCTCCTCCCCAAGGGAGGGCTACATATATTGATTTCCTTCCAAAGGGTACAGAATGGAACAGGGAAGGAGAGCTAAGTGATGATCATCATGAACATGTAACATTGGGTGGATGTACCCTGAACCGGATGAGATGTGATAAGAGTGGCTCCTTACTCACACAGCCACTTTCCCTAAACCTTAGCCTAACGAGGGAGGAGTCCATCACCAGACACATTCCATCATAGGGCATTCTGCAAACGACCTTGAACCAAAATGAGAAATATCCTTCAAGCCTGTCAAAATCATTAAATAGAAGAGGAGCCCAAGAAATTGTCATGGTCAAGATCAGTCAAAGAAGGCAGGAGGTACCCGACCTGACATACTGGCATATGAAGGGGAATTAGGTAAAAATTAAGGGTCTCTGAATGAAGTACAGACTTTGGTCAATGTGATGGGCCAGGAAGGTTGGCCCAAGCAGAGTATACACCTAGTAGGTATGTATCCTTGAGGTGCATCCGTATCACCATGTACACAAAAAATTATTAGTCTTGTTTCATTAGTTATGACAAATATAACAGAGTAGCAGAAGACATTGATTGATCCCAGGGAACTTGGGTACAGAGGATGTGGGGACTCTGTTAAATTGACAATTTTTAAAAATTCGTTAAAATAAGAAAAGGTTCATAAGCCAGGTTAAAGCTCATGCCTTTAATCCCAGCACTTGGGAGGCAGAGGCATGGGAACTCTAGGAATTTGAGGCCAGCCTGGTCAACATAGTGAGTTCCATAACAGCAAGGGCTGAGTAGAAAGGCACTGTCTCAAAAATCCAAAACAAAATAAAGGAGAAAAACTGAAACATTTATAAAAAAAATAATAACCAAGTAGATACGCCCTAAAGACTGAACATGTATGAGATGCTTCCTACTTTCCACTAGTTATTTAACAGTCTTCCAGGCACTGCATGAATAGAGAATATTATTCCTCTTAAGTTAAGGAGTTGGTCACAGACCTTGTGATGGCTTTATGTCCTTTTGCAAGTCCAGTAGTTCGTTTCCTTTTCCTTCTATTTGACGCAGTGCAGTGCAGTGTGTGCCTGTGTGCGTGCGAATGTATGTGTGATGAGAGCAAGTGCAAGTGTGCACACGCCACAGTGCACACACGGAGGTCAGGAGACAACTTGTAGTCCCCTCTCCTCTTCTGCCATGGGTTTTAGGGACTGAGCTCACTTGGTCAAGCCTGAGCAGCACATTCTTTCTCCACAGAGCCATCTCACCAGCTTCAGTACTTCAAGTTTTAGAAAGGCTATCAAACAATTGTACGGGAAGTAAAGGTGTTTCATTTTCTTGGGGTTTTGTTTTGAGGTACGGAAGTACTTATGGACTTAGTTGTTTGTCTCTGCTGGTTCCCAGGTATGTGCTCACAGGGTGATGAGCTCTTGCCTTTAGGAAAGTGACAGAACTCAGTCCCGTTAGGTCATTCAGGCTCACAGCTTCCTACCATTTTTCTTGTCTGGTGACCAAGGGTGATCTTTCCCTGACAGTTTAGTGTCTGTTTATCCCAACAAATTATTAGCTGCTTAGAAGCAGGAAGGGGTGTGTGTGTGTGTGTGTGTGTGTGTGTGTGTGTTTGTGGTGTGTGTGTGCACGTACATGTGCTCATGTTTAGTTATTTTTGATTAGCAAGACTCCTGCTCACAAGGGGTCAATAAACTTTCACAGAATGAGTGAAGGACTTTGTGACTCAGCAATCAGACCTTCAAGTTGCATGGACCAGGATTGAACTTTCCTTACTACTGGCATATAGTCAGTAGCAGTACATATCCCTAAAGGCGCTTGGCTGGATGAATGTGCTTGCTTAGAGATTTCTGTAAATGTTATCTATAATTTTATTAGGTGTTTGTTGAATTAAAGAGCTTCATATTTGTAAGGATTTTAGAACAGTTCCCAGTACAGGGCCAGGGTTTTTATTTGTGTTCTTTTCTTCCTTTCTCCCATTTCTCTCTCTTCCCTTTTTTTTTCTAATATTCCCACTGACCAAATTAAATTTTATCCTTTTGGTTTAACTTGTTAGATTATCTGGAAGGAAAGGGTTAAAATATGTGCTATAAATTTGGGGCTGGGGAAGTGGCTCAGCTGGTAGGAAAAAAAAAATTGTGTGCAAACATGAAGATTGGAGTTTGGATTCCCCAGGACCACATCAAGAGCCAGGGATGGCAGGGTGCATCTATACTCCCAGTGCTTGTGAGAGCAGTGAGGGATGGAGGCTACAGGGAGGATGTACTGGATGCTCACTGGATAGCCAGTCCGGCTAAAAATGAACTCCAGGTTCAAGGAGAGAGCATGCCTTGAATAAACAAACAACAAACAAATAAAATAGGAAACAAGGTGCAGAGTGACTGAAGAAGACACTTGATATCAGCTTGTACTGTATGTGCATACATATCACATGAATATGCACTATGTAAATATATATATGTATATATATGTATATATATGTATATATATATACACACACACATATATATTAAATCAATAAGCATTGTGTACTGCAGAAAAAGGATCATTCAGGGTTGCCAAGTCTGTTGAGCTGGGTTTGGTACCGAGAACTTATGCGGTGGGAGAGAACCAATTCCTGCATATTGTCCTCTGACCTCTCCACACATGCCCCGTGACATGAGTGGACACATATACACAACAAATAAATCCGTGAAAAATCAAGAGTCCAAGTATCCAAGTCAACAAGGACAAGTGTGGAAGGTGGTGGTAAGAGGGATAGAGCCCCTTGCCATGTAAGCCTGCTGGTGTGAGTTTGTTTTCTGGAAGCCATGTAGAGGCAGACGGAGAAAACTGACTCCACAGGGTGCTTCTGCCTTGGAGTTCTCTATGGAGAACAAGCTGGCCTCTAAGGGATAGAGATCTGCCTGCCTCTGCCACCTGAGTGCCAGGGCTAAACACTTATCCCACCCCACTAGCAAAATGCCTTAATTAAAGATCCTTTTAAAAAAATGATTTGAAAGCAATACAATTCATACATAACTGACCACCTAATTTTGCAAATTTTACTGATCTTCTCAAATTCTAGTTTTCAAGAAATTTGATGTAGCTCAACATGTAAAAATATATAGCTAGGTGGGGTGGCTCTTATTGTTCGTCCCAGCACTTAGGAAGCAGAGGCAGATGGATCTCTGAGTTTGAGGCCAGACAGGCCTACAGAGTGAGTTCCTGTCTCAAAACCAATACCAAAATGAAACACACACACACACACACACACACACGATTCAGTAACACAAATACATATGCATACAGGTGTATTCATATATACACATATACATAGCATGAATACACACACACATATGTGTATCATGGAAACAATTTTACTACACAACAGTGACTCTTAGAAAGTTGACAGATGTACTTAGTTCTTTCTCCAGGTGTATTCCTTTCTATGCACTCCATTCTGTCATCTAAAAGATGCTACTCAAAATCTAAAATGATTTAATAATCTACTAATGGCCTGAAGTCTAAAACACACACACACACACACACACACACACACACACACACACACACTGTCTAAACCATTGCATCTCAAACATTAGCATGCATTAGAATCGCTCAATGGGCTTTACTTAGCTGAATAGATTGTTATCTAAGTGCTTTTATACTTTTCTTTTGGTAAGAGGATTTGGGAATTGAACCCGTGGCCCTGCACATACTAGGCAAGTATTTTATTATATTTTATTATGAAACTAAAGTTTTGGTCCAGAGAATGTACTCTTCTAACAAGTTCAAAGGTCCTTCTGTTGCCACTGGGCTGGCAGTGGTCTGGGGACACACGTTGAGGCTAAGAATGATAAGAGGGCTAGAGAGAAAGCTCAGCAGTTAAGAGTACTGACTGTTCTTCCAGAGGTCCAATTCCCAGCAACCTCATGGTGGCTCACAACCACCTGTAATGGGGTCTGACGTCCTCTTTTGGTGTGTCTGAAGAGAGCAATGGTGGTGTACTCATATGCATAAAGTAAATAAATAAATCTTTTTTGTTTTAAAGGGGACACGAAATAAATAAACCAAGGGTTTGTGTTTTCATGTGTTTGACTGGTCCCAGCTTGACCTCCAAATTCACATACTCATTGCATTAGATTCCAGGCTCATTTGATTCTTGCCCAGGTCCCAGGCTAAGTCTGGCTTCTGGTTGCTTTTGGCCACCTTGGTGTTCCTTGTTTCCTTCTGAGCCAAAATGTCCTCTGGCACCTTCTCTCTGAAGTGTGTGTGTATTTGAAGAGTAGAGGATTAGAGTATCAGGTGAGTGATAAATGTAATGAATTATCACAATAATTCAAGGGAAAGTTACTTGCTGCTTTTTCAAGGATCAAAAATGAGTTGGCTCTGCCGAAAGTCAACCAAAAAGCAATGGAGCTATCTGTGGCTATTTGTCTTTTCTCTTTTCAGACGGTGAGATAGTGTCCAGAGTTATTAATTTAAAAAAAAAAAAAAAGCTTCCTTGCTCCCATTTGATAGAAATAATTTAATAAAATATAATGGTTATTTTGGTGAATCACCATGAGCTAAATAAAAAGAGAAAAGCAGTCAAAACCACTGTATTAGTTGGGAAAGAAAAGAACCCTTGCCAATAGACAAGAGAAAAGAAAGAAGAAAAGAAAAGAAAGGAAAGGACAAGAAAAGAACCCTTAATTGCAAATTGCCCAGTTTAGCTGTGGCAGTTCCTCAATTTAAGAGAAAATTAGTGAAATCAAATGTAAAGAATTCTCAAAGCTGACCTCTCTAGAGCAAAACAAAACAAAACAAAACAAACAAAAAACTCAATTAAGTTGTGGTGCTTGGACAGGAAGCAGTAGTATGGTGGCTTGAGAGAAATGTCAGCTAGGTTCTGCCTAGAGAGGGAAGGAGAGGCTGCTGTAGAAATGGAAGATTGACTACTCACCCAGGAAAGGAAACGGGGGTGGGGGTGGGGGTGGGGGAACGACTAGAAATCAGAAGATACTAGTTGGCTGGAAAGGTGCACTAGAATATACAATTTAAGCTTTCAGGAAAGCAAGAATGGCTGTCTCCCAGTGCAGAGAACACATCACCTGACTTCCTGTTTCTCTTGCTCTCCCTTTCTTCCTAGTTTTGAGCTGCCCCTTTCTCTCCCTGCAGGTGATGGAGATGGGAATTCCACTTAGTTTCGTGGAATGTTTAACCTACAACAGGAGTGGTATTTAATTTCCTTTTAGCTTCATTATGTTTAAACAAACCAACTCTAGGTCCCTTCTTCATAAAATCCATAATTAAATTCTGAGCTTTAGAGGCAGTAGCCAAGATGGAGTGTGCTTTTGGGGTACCAAATTGCTGTAGGCAATCTTGATCTGCAGCCTTTCACAACCACCCATCCTGAAAATGCCTTTGGCTCCCAGAGGCTTTGGCGCTTGATTTTGGCTTCTTTTGTCTTAAAGTCCCATCCCCCGCCATCACCTCCAGCGTGCCTTGGGATTCAAATGTAGATGGCATGCAGATTATTGGGAGAATAGGACCAACCCGGGCTGCCTTGGCTATTGAGGGGGAAAGAAGGGGGAGAAGAGGAGATCTTCAATTTTACGTTTTCAGTCATTGTTCTCTAGAGATGGGAAATGGCTGTGGTACCTGATCTCAAGAGTTGTATTCGGTGGTATTGGCTTGTGTGGTTCGGGAGAAAGAGTAAAATGGGCTGTTTGAATCTCCTCCACTGGTTCAAGTCAGGTAAGAGTTGAAGCTTATTGATGTGCATTGTAATTGTGTGTCCATTGTCTCTCGTGTTGACCACTTCCGTAACCTTTTAAGATATGTACTGTGCGCCCTGCACTTAGTACTGTGTGGTATAAATTTTGGGACAGTCTTCCTGAAGAGTTTGGGAGTACTTACACACCCACGCACGTGGTCTTGGTAACTGGTTAAAAACTGCACTCTTTCATAACGGTGGTATAAATTCAAAGTCACAAAGCGATCTTAGGCATATTTACTTTTGTTATAAGCACTGATAAAACGTTTATATTAAAAAAGTGAAGGAGGAAGGCGGCATTTGAAAGTAAGATAAGTTCAACTTATCCTGTTTGCAGAATAGCATTTAATAATCCAGTGGTTGTTTTAAATGGAGGCAAACGAGGAAGTCAGGGAAGAAGCGGGGTAAATGGATAGCTGAAAATGTGGTCAGATTTTCCATCTCTAGAGGAAGCCACCTAACTCATTGGAGGAGAGGCAGTTGGTGCTGAATTTAGGAGACTGGCTTGCTCCTGCTCTGGCGGAGTCTACCGGGAGTTACACCTCCAATTGTGGGTAGTCATAATTTAGATCTTCGATGTTGTCAGATTTGAACTTTTCTGGGTTACTCTTCTCAGGGTTTTTATCCTACCCATCCCCGAGTCTGTTTTTTCCACCACGGGGAAGAACTACTTTACTTTATATACTATTTCGTCGTTTGAATATGGCTGCTGTGTCTATCCTCTTTTGGAGGTAGGATAGGATTAAAGGCTCTTTAGAGATTAGTGTGAAGAATAGAGATGTTTTCACTTATTTTGGTGTCCACTCTTGGGTTTGAATGTGAGACGTTATCTGCTCATTGTCTTTAGAGGATCCCTGTTTTTTCTTCAATTTCCTGGTATGTTTGCTCATCGCTTGAGCACTTGACACACCAACGAGATGCCTTTGTATAAAGTCCTAATTGTTAGCTTCGAGGAGTTTAACGATTATGTTGATGAATTAGTTAGTATAATAGAACATGAGGCGATCCTCCAGTGCAGCAAACAAAGAAAAGCTAAGTGAGAAGGAGGCCTGTTGGAGGGGGCACGGCATTGGCTGAGCCACCTGTGAAAGGCGGAGCTTGAGCTACCTTAAGTTGTTGATGAGTAGGCCTCCTTAACTTGTGGTTCTTGTTTAGGAATCTGATTATGCTTTCTTTGGCCACTGGAATTCCAGCTCATTGAATATCAACTTATGTCATATGTAGAGGGTGGTGTTTGGAATAGGAAATTCAAGTGTGAAGATGAAGAACGGATAAACACTAAAATACACTGAGATAGCGCTGCAATGGAGCACGCACGCATCGAGTTTTTTTTTTTTTTTTTTTTTTTTTTTTGTTTTTTTTTTTTTTTTTTTTTTGGGGGGGGGGGTCCCCGGAGAGAAGAATGGAAGACCAGGCTTTCGAGGTGATGGTGGTGGTAGTTTTAAGGTTCAAGAGGGCTTTGCAGGCATAAGAGTCACAACCACCAGCATCCTCGCGAAGACTTTGCATTTGTACTGCCGGACACCTGGGTATGAGAAAAGGCAGGGAACTCGACGACAGTGGCTTTTAGAATGCTGTTGTACACAAACTAGTTGGGTTTAAAGAAGAAAACTGGTATGAGGAGCCCGATGTCTGGGAGGTCGGTTAGGATAGAGCTCTGAGGACTGGGATTGGGTAACGGAGAGGAAGCTTTGGAGGCAATGGGAAGTGATGCTGACTTCCAGTACGACTTAAGGGGGAGAAAGTATTGGTAGTGCCCCGAGGGGACGTTCCATTCATTGTGTTGCTTGCAGTTTGGAGGAAGCTAGGTCCATAGCCTATTTCCCTATCGTCCCAGTTTCCTGGCAGATGAGCTGTTCTGACGGGGCCCACTCTACCCATCCCACCT
This sequence comes from Mus pahari, assembly GCF_900095145.1. NCBI lineage: Eukaryota > Metazoa > Chordata > Mammalia > Rodentia > Muridae > Mus > Mus pahari. The sequence continues at coordinate 38,829,874 of NC_034605.1, forward strand.
ATAACATAAGGAAAGACCAGCCCGTTGCAGCTGATTGAGAGGGAGTGTTGTCTACCCGGTCCCCACAAGGAGCGTCACCATTGACAGCTTCGTTTCTTTAGAAAGTAGACCTCCTGGAGTCCACATACGGTACACTCCTCTCTGCTCCCCTTAAGGGGAGGTGGACACTTAGGAGGAACCCGAGGCCTGGCGTAGGGAAGCTGCGGGCAGAGTGAGACGGCCGCGCCCTCGCGCCGCCCTCCCCCGTGCCCAGATCCCACCCCGGTAGGAGGCCCAGCTGGCGACACGCGGCGGGGCGCGCGGTCCCGGCTCCGGGTCTTGGCTGCGGCCGCCGGGGCGGCGGGCACGTGGCAGGGCGGGAGACTCCACCTGGCCACGCCGCTGTCCCCTAGATGGCTGGCGCTGTCCCCGGCCGACGCCGGCTGCGGGAGCACGGAGGCATCTGCTGCGCTATCCCGGTCATAGGCGCTAACCGAACCGCTGCTGCCGTCGGGTCGCGACTTCAGACGCGTGCCCACCGTCCCGCCAGGTCCCTTACTCAACTTCGGGTCGGGTTACCTGCCCCGGCGGGCACAGTCACCGTTCTCCGCGACCCTCAAGCACCGCCCGGTCCCGCCCTCTGCTGGGCGACTAGCGCCCACGTCCAGGCAGGGCCGGTGGGCGGTGCCGTGGCCACCCAGACCCCGGGGAGCGGGACTTGGGCAACTCGGAGCCCCGCCCACACCGGCTGGCCCCGCCCACCACAGTGTACGGCCCCGCCCACCCCGCCCGACTCCTCCCCTTCCTGCCGGCTTGCTCCCTGCAGCCCGCCGCCGGCGCCCAGGCCCGGAACGGAGTCCGTGTTCCCCTTGGCCGCCCCGCCCCGCCGCCTCCCACCCCTCCCGCGAGGGCGGCCCGAAAACCCGGAGCGCGGGAGCATTGCTCCGCCGGGCCGGGCGGCAGCACTGGGCATGCTCAGTAGCCGGGGCAGGTTTTTCGGTCGCAAGTAGGAAGCTTTTTGCACTACACCGGAGACCGGGAGCCACGGATCCCGCCGCCGCGCCCGCCCCGCCGCCGCGCCCGCCCCAGCCCGTCCGGCCCCTGGCGGGCGCGATGAACCCGCGCCTGAGCCTCAGCCGGCCCGCCGGGCACTGAGCGCGGGCGCCCAGGGCGCGTTGCGCAGCTGCTCCTGCGCACAACCCCGCTGCCGCCGGCCCGCACCGGCCGCCCGGAGCGAGAGGCTGGTCCGTGCACTGCGCCCGGCGCCGGCCGCGGAGCAGGAAGCGCAGGCCACGCAGGGACCCAACTGGAACAAAGTGTCTGCCGCCGGGTGCCGCGCCCCGACCCCGCCGCGCCCCTGCGCCGCCCACCATGGCCTCCGAGGAGCTGTACGAGGTACTCCCCTCCCCCCGGCGGCGCCCCCGGCCCGCGGGCCTCCGTGCCCGGTTTGCTGGACGGGAAGCGTGCGCCAGCCCCCGGAGCGAGCGGCGGCCGGAGGGGCCGACGAGCGGGGGCGCCGGAGTTGCCGGGCCGGGGAGGGGGGAAGTGGCGCTGACACGAGCTACTTGCTCAGACTCAGCCCAAAGTGCTGCTGGCGAGGGGAGCCCGTGCCTGAGCGCGGCAGGGTCCGTGGGCGGCGCGGGGGTGCTTTTCCTGCCCGTTTGGTCGAGCCTGGTGGACAGGGTGTCGCCTCACGGGGGGCCCGTGCGGCTGTCTCCACTCGGGTACTAGCCAGAGAGATGCAAAATTTCGCACCGAAAATGCTGAGCGTTGACCACATGCTTTAATTAGGTTAGCATTGTGGCCGGAGCCAGGAAATTGAACTTAAACGCCGATGCGCTGTCGTCGCAGCCTTGCGAGTAGGAAAGGGTTCTAAGAGTCGAGGCGATGAGTTATGGGTGATGGGTCTGCCAGCTTTAACTTCAAGTTTGAGAGTTATCGGTCTGGATCTTTTCACGGATTCTGAATGTCTCCACATAACTCCTTGACGTATTTCAAAGTAGACTTCCTGGGAGTACAGAAGGGTAAACGCTGTGCCTTTGAAATACGTTGTTGATTTCACATATTTGTAAATTCATCTTTTTAAGAGGCTTCAAACTTCCCAGATTCCATGCAGACTCACCTTTAGGATGCCTTGAGGAACTTGACTGTTTCGGGATTGAAATGGGCATTTGTAACTACAGCCTTATGTGATCCTTCCAAGGGGGTACCGCCTTCAAGTGTATTACTGCTTTCCGCATGGACTGAAGCTTTGTTGACAATAATGAGAGGCTTGTAGCAACTTTTTGATTAGTTTTTGTTGCTTTTTAAAAAAACCAAAGGTTTACAAAAGTCCTTCGAAGGAGGCTACCTTCTGTAGACCAAGGGGGAGGCTGTTGCATGCCCTTTATTTGAGCTTCAGTTTACTGTACCTATCATTGAAAATTGTCTCCCCCTTTCAACCATCTTACACATTAGCAGTGCCTTGCTGTATTCAGGATGCTCTTAGGTCCCTGGGGGATAGGAAGAGAAAACTCCCGCTCTCCAAAGAAGCTTTGCTTCCAGGAATGGAAGTGTCTTGATGGGTGCCAGCACAGTGGAGGCTAGGATGTAGGCAAGATGTCTTACTCACCAAGTCGTGGAAAGTTCAGATAGTACTGAGTGTGAGGACTCACTTATCACATTAGATCATTCTTTGGTGGCTGACTCTTGTGTGTTCACTGTTGAGCTTTTGGGGGGGGGATTCTAAATATCGTGCCCATTTGGTATCTGGGGGAGAGGTGCACATTATACATATGTGTCCTCCGTGGGTAAAGGAGATGACACACACTGATTGTGTTAGGAGTTAGTAAAGTTACTTTCTGTTTATTCTATAGCTTCCTGTTTTCTACTCACCCTTTTTCTGACAGAGGTCACTTAGAGATAAATAACATCTTATACTGAGTTTGTGTTCATTCAGGGTGATTTTGAATGGCTGTGGTGTGGAGGTTTCATAGGGAGAGGTGGAGGCATGTCCTGGGCAGTGCTCTCAAGAAGAAGCTCTTGGAGAACAGATAACTGCAGTGCAAATAAGTGGTGCACCTGAGCCATGGTAGTTTCCAGTCTGGGTCTTTCCTTAGTTTGTTTTGAGGGAAAAGATAACATGGAGATATAACTGAAGTGATGAAAGCCATTGTAGGTGTGTTCTGGTTAGTATCTTTTAGGCTTCCTTCTAACTTCTTTACTTGGTGGAAACATCAGGACTGTATTACAATTAAAAGTTGATGATGAAGGGGTGGTGGCACAGCACTTGGGAGGCAGTGTTATGAGTTTGAGGCCAACCTGGTCTACAGAGCTAGTTCTAGGACAGCCAAGATTATGCAAAAAAAAACAAAACAAAAACAAAAAAACAACAACCCTATCTGGAAAAAGCCAAAAGACAACAGAAAAGCTGATGTTGAAGTTACACACTTGTAATCTCAGGACTCAGGAGGCTGAGACAGGAGGATCAGGAATTTCAGGCCATAGTGAGCCTGTCTCAAACAAACAAACGGGCCAGTGAGAGGGGTTAGGAGGTGAAGGAAGGCTCCTCTCACCAAACCTCACTACCAGAGTTTGGTCAGTGGTGTGTTACATGGTGAAGGGAGAGAGTTGACTTCTACAGATGTCACTTGGAGCCCACAATCAGAAACTCAACATGTAAAATGAGTACATTTACAAAAGAGGGGGGAAGGAAAGTGATATTTGGAAGTTTTGCATAGTAGCCAAGACTGGATCTAGAATCAAATAGCTTGTTACTGAAGTCCAGTTGTCATGATGAGTAAATTAACCTTGAAAGCTATTTCCTTGTCTGTGGAGGTGGGATCAATGCTTTGCTTAGAGAGCTGTGAGCTTTAGATGAAGAAATCTGCCTGCCTCTGCCTCCCGAGTGCTGGGATTAAAGGCGTAAGCCACCACGCCTGGCGAAGAAATACTTAAAAAACACTCTACAGCAGGCATGTAGAAAGAGGTAATCAGCCGGGCGTGGTGGCGCACGTCTTTAATCCCAGCACTCGGGAGGCAGAGGCGGATTTCTGAGTTCAAGGCCAGCCTGGTCTACAGAATGAGTTCCAGGACAGCCAGGGCTACACAGAAAAACCCTGTCTCAGAAAACCAGAAAAAGAAAAAAAAAAAGAAAAAAGAAAAAAGAAAAGAGGTATTCAGTCCTGTTCTATAACTGATCTAAAATACCCAGTCGTGTTTTTGTTTAAAAAGATACAGTGTTTGCTCACAGAGGCTTTATTGTCCAGTAGGAGTGATACCCAACTGTAGATGAACTCTATGGTCTGTCTGTCTGGGCAGAACACTATGTGCTTCAGAGACCAGGTCAAGGGAGAATAGTTTTGTCATGTTTTTTCTGGTTGTCCCTAAATTGAAATGCTCTGCGTTTGATAGGAGGGCGTACTTTTCATGAACTGTAGTGGGTGGTCCTTCTGCTCACTAAGCTTTCTCACTTATGTCTGTAACACTTAGCCTGGAACCCTGTATATAGTAGGAGATCCTTAGTGTGACCAGGTTTTGTGAATGAAAAAACAAGGGGCCGATCTTTTGGAGGGTAGAACATCGTCAGTCTTCCAGAATTCAAAGAGCTCGTTAGTTGAAGGATAGAATAGACTTAGTCCCTATATCTCCAGCAGCTAAGTAGGGCTGAGTGAACTCATATTTGTGTGTGTTGTGGCTCATGTATAGTCACACTTGATAGTGCATGTGTAGAAGTTAGAGAACAACTTTAGAGTCTCTTTTCTCCTTCCATTTCAAGGTTCTTGTCATAGAGCTGAGTCTTGCCCTCTGATGAGCCATCTTGCTGGCCCAAAGCCAATTTTTAAATTAAAAATTTAAAAATGTTATAGTTGTGTGTTTATCATGTACAGCCTAATGTTTTGATGTCTATGTATATGTTGTGCAATCCCTTAAATGTGGCAAGAGTTAACATCGTGTCTTGCAGTTATTTCTTGCCATGAAAACTGTACGGGTTGAACATTTTCAGTAGCACGGTGTACCCTCATTCCGCAGTCACCATGGCTGTACAGCAGACTCTTGAACGGGCTCCTTTGATTTCACTGCACCAACATTTCCCCAAACTATTCTCCCTCAACTAACTGTATTCTACTTCTATCTCTGATGTGACTACAAGCTATGTTCATGGTCCATCCGTCTGTCTGTCCATCTGCCTGTCTGTCCTTGGCTTCTTTCAGCATAGTGACTTCCGTTTTTCTCAGTGTCTCAGATGACAGAAGCTCCTTTTTACTGGTGGAATGGATGGTGTTCTGTGTACATGTACCACACTCTCTTTACTCCTCCTTCGATGAGGTCAAGCTCCCTCCATATCTGGGCGGTTGTGAATATTGCTGCAGTAAACACAGGGTGTAGACGCCTCTTCAGCCTGGCTTGATTTCCTTTGGGTCGCCTGGAAGATGGCATTCTCATTTCCTGAGGACCCCGTGTGCAGTCTGACTACAGTGCTTGTGCTCTTCCTGTTCCCGCCATCCCCGTACGGACATCCTCTCTTCTCTCTGCCCCCTTATTATTGGTTATCTTTTGTCTTTCATAAAGGCATTCCAACAGACGGCACTTGTTTGTAGTGTTTAAGAATTGATGACTGTGTGAGGATATGTGTGTGCAGGTCAGAGAAGGACATGGTGGCATAGATCCTCTTGGTTCCAGGAATCGAGTCCTTGCCATTGTGCTCGCGTGGCCGTGTGTTTACTGAGTCATCTGGCTGGTCCCGATGGCGGTTTTGCTTTGCATTTTTCCTCACTGTTGAGGTTGAATATTTTGAATGTACCTGTTAGCCGATTGTGTCTTTTAAGAAGTGTTTATTCAGATCTTTAGCCTATGTTGTTGTAGCCGTGCTGTTGGATACTTTATGTATTTTCATTATTAACTTATCATCAATTTCCAAGTATTTTCTGCCCTTCTTTAGGCTGCCTGTTTTGTGATTTTGTGCCATCCTGTTTTGCCTGTTTTTGCTTTCAGTTAGTCAGTCAGTCTTCTTAGATCAGTGTCTTTGTGCTTCCCATTTTGATCACTTCTAGTAGTTCATTGTTTGAAGTCTTAGATTAAGCCTTTTATCCTTGTAAGTTGGTATTTTGTATATGAAAGAAGGGATTCCCTTTACAGATTCCCTTCTTCTGCATGTAACTACCAGTTTTCTCTACACCTTCCTGGTCTTGGCCCCTTTATTGGCAGGACTGTTGAAAAATCATTTGTCTATAAATGCTTGGGTTTGTTCGTAGGTTTTCCGTTGTGTGTGGTTGGTCTGTGAGTCTGTTTTATGTCACACTATGCACTTTTATGATAATGTGGTAGTGTATTTTGGTCCGTGTGAAGCCTCTAGGTTTGTTGTTCTAACTCAAAATTACTTTGGATGTTTGGGAACTTTTTTTTATGTATGAGTTTAAGAATGTATCCTGATTTTGTAAGGAAGAGTGTCCTTGGTATTTTGATGGGAATCCCATTTATTTTCAGATCACTGTGTTGTGGACATTTTTACTATATTATTGATCCTAATCCATGAACATGGTATATCTTTACATTTACTTATGTCTTTCATCGGTGTTTTTCAGTCTCGTACTTGTGTGTGTGTGTGTGTGTGTCTGTGTGTGTCTGTGTGTGTGTGTATCTGGTGCTAGGATCCATGCCCTAACAGTGAAGTACAACCCCTGCCCTGATATAGCTAAGTTCATTCCTAAGCCTTTCATGTTATTTTACTATAGCTATTGCAAACATGATGACATATGTGGTTTTTTAGATACTTAGTTAAGTGTATAGAAACACTGCTGGTTTTTATATCTTGGCTTTGTATGCAAAAGGGTTTTTTTGGTGGAATCTTTGGGGTTTTCTGTATGAAATGGTATTATTGTATGCAAACACAGCTGAATTTCTTTTTAAACTGGATGTCTGTTTTTCTTCTCCTCTGTCTAGGACATTCAGTATGCTTTGAGAATGAATATCTGTTTTGCTCCAGACTTTAGAGAAAGAGTGTGACTTTTACCTGTTGAATATGATGCTATCCATGTTCTTGTCATAGATACCCTTTATTGGGTCACTACTCCCTGAGGGCCTTTCTCCCAAAGGAATGATACTTTGCCAAATGCTTTTCAGCGTCTGTTGAAATGATCATGTAGCTTCTGTTCTCTGTTCTGTCTATGTGATGTATTTGTTCGTGGTTCAGCCATCCTTGCATCCTAGCATGGAATCACTCTGCATGCTGGTGGATTAGCTTTCTTTCTTTCTTTCTTTCTTTCTTTCTTTCTTTCTTTCTTTCTTTCTTTCTTTCTTTCTTTCTTTCTTTCTTTCTTTTATATATTCCAATACTGGCACACCATGAATCGGGTGTGCTAGTATTTTCTGGAGGACTGTTGTGCCTATATTCACTTGGTATGAGTTGTAGTGTTCTTCAGCTGTGCTTGTGTTGTATTTGGGAAAACTAGGTTGTGAAGCCGACAGTCTGCGTTCACAGGAGGCATGTCATTGCTTCATCTCCTTACTCATGACTGGTTTGTTTAGATTTTCTATTTCTTTATATCGTTCAGTCTTGATTGTGTATGAGCCTTCAAGTTTGTTTTCTTTTAGGTTATCCACTTGACTAGTGTATTGTTCATAAGTCTTATGGGTTTTGTGTTTGTTTTGTTTTGCTTTTTACTTTTGTTTGTTTGTTTAACTAAGGGTTTGTTGATATGGATTTTAGAAATCTCTCCATCCCTCCACCTCCAGTTTCTATTTTATCTGTTTCTGTTCATTGTGGGTGGTGCTATCCCTGGACTGATGTCCTGAATTCTGTAAGAAAGCAGGTGGAGCAAGCCATGGGAAGGGAGCCAGTAAGCAGCGCTCCACCATGGCCTCTACATCAGCTCCTGCTCCAGGTCCCATCCCTGCTTGAATTCCGGTCCTGACTGCCTCCAGTGATGGATTATGATCTAGAAGTGTCAGCTAAATAAACCCTTTCCTCCACAGCTTGCATTTTGGTCATGGTGTTTTCGTTGCAGCGGTAGAAACACTTAAGACACCCAGGGAAGGCTATTTCTCTCAGCTTTCTTTAGTTGCTTAGTTTTCTGTGTAAGGTTGGTGCCTGGTGAGCTTTCCCTGTGTACTGAGCATGTCTGTTGTTGTCCTTGCTCAGCTCATGTTCAGGCAGTATGTTGATGGGTTTTATGGCTGTAGCTTCTGACATTTCTAGAAGACACGGTCTCTGGCCCTCACAACACCCCCATGCCCACCCGATGACCAGGCCTTAGGTTTGAGAGTTATTTTATAGGTGTATAAGTTGGGACTGGGGTCCACAACTCTGCATTTTGATAGGTTATTCTCTGTACTGTATCTGGCTGTTGCAAAGAGAAGTTTCTATGATGAAAGGTGAACACTTCACTTATTTTTGTGTATAAGGTCAAATGTTTAGAATATAGTTAGGGATTACGCTGGTTTAGTAAAGTGGTGGTTGTAGATTCTCCTCCAAGCTTCTGACTTCACGAGCCCAAGGTAGTTGGCACGAGTTTCTTCTTGTTGAGTGTGTTTCTAGTCCAGTTAGAGAACTGGTGGCTCTCACCAAGGAAAGCCTGCCGCTACTACCCAGATAGTCTTTCTTGTTCTGCCATGGTGGTCGCTGTGGCTTGTGGGTAGCGTAGCTGGGTGGGACTGTTTGTTAGTTGCTCCCCTCCTGTGGAAGCTTACATTGCTCTTCTGTTATGAAGGCTAGTCCTCAAGGAGGAAGCTGTCAGGACAGTTCCTGCCCAAGGTCCCCAGGGCCCTCCAAGTTGCTTTTGGTATTGGTGTTTATCAGAGCAATACAAAGCAAACTAGATATATATCTTTTTCTTAATACTAATTGTGTATGCTTTGCTTTGTGGTTATCATTGGGTTTACAAAAAGCATGCCATAGTTACAGGAGATTATTCTTAGCTATTAACAACATACATTTTAGTGTATAGTATTTTATTAAATCTTTAAGAATTTCATATGAGATGTCTTTTGAACACATTCACACACACACCTCTATTGCTCTCCCTGACTCCCAATTTTCTTACCCATTCCTCTGTTGTTTTATTTTAAATAACCCACTGAGTCTGTACACACACGCGCACTTATGCACACACACACACACACACAACTACATGTACACACTTAATGGGATAGGGCCACCCACTGGAGCATAACATAGTTGACTTATCAGAAGCCACATCCTTAAAGAAAACTGATGGTCCCATGTGCTGAAATCATCAGCTGTCCAAAATTCTTCAACTGTGGCTAGGACCCGGTGAACCTCTGGGTACTCTTAAGCCAGAAGGTTGATTGACATGTTCTTCTGGATGTCTTGAGTTGAGTGCATCTATCCTGTCATGACCAGAGGACACAGGTTCACTCTGGTTCTCCTAAATGTCCTAAACATTTTTTTCACCCTATCTTTGGCCTTGTTATGGCCCCTGAGCCCTGGGGGTTGGGGGGTGGGATGGTAGTGGTGATTTAAGGAAAAAAAAAACCAGTTCATTGTTCTTTGTTGTTTTGTTTTTTTTCCTATTTATTTATTTATTTTGGTTTTTTTCAAGACAGTGTTTCTCTGTATAGCCCTGGCTGTCCTGGAACTCGCTCTGTAGACCAGGCTGGCCTCGAACTCAGAAATCTGCCTGCTCCTGCCTCCCAAGTGCTGGGATTAAAGGCGTGTGCCACTACTGCCCGGCTCTCTTTATTTTTAAATGGGTTATTTTCTGGCAGCATTTCCAAGATAGGACTCCATCATCTGCTTTCTCATCATTCTTGGGGAGCTCATTTTTATCTATTGGGACCGAGTTTCATTATAGGAAAACAGTCTCCTGATGGCCTTAGAGATCTTTTTTTTTTTTTTTTTTTTTTTACTTTGGCATTCTGTAGTTTTACTACATTGTATGTATGTATGTTTTTTTCTTTTTTTTTTTTCATTTTATTTTCTTTTTTGTATGACACTTTTATTACAAATATGCTTGGTATATGTTACACTGCTTTTGTGGGATTGTGTCTTATCTATTATTGTCTTATCTTATTATTGTGCCTTATCTTACTCTCTCTTCAAATATTGTTTCTTCTTTATACCCATACCCACTCCCATTCCCATTCCCATTCCCATTCCCATTCCCATTCCCATTCTTCTTTGGCTTCCTTTGTTGAGAGTATTGCCATGTAGCCCTATCTCTCTTTAGACTGGCATCCTCTTGCCCTCAGCCTTATCAGTGCTGGTGTGCACCAGCACTCTACTTCTGCTCCCCTGGGATTCCACTTAGGCATCTGTTGAGTCTTCTTAGTGTCTCTTTGTTGATTAGCCTCTCACTTCCATCTCCTTGATTTGTGTTTCATTTTTTAACTTCCCTCATTGTTGCTGATTGTTTTCTTTTTGTGCGATAACCTTGTATCTCCTTGACCCTAGCTTATGGTTCTTTGAAACTGAGTTTACTTTGGTAATTCCGGTTCAGTGGGCCACATAACTAACTGAATATGGAGCATGGTGAAAAAAATTGGGACGAGTAAAGGTCTCTGAATGTGTAAGAATCAAAAGCAAATGCAGAGCGAACTCTGGGTGTTGCTGGCAGTGCATACCTGTGTTGCTCTGGGTGACCTCACTGGAGCTACTGCCTGTTCTGAATGTATAACAGCTGAATGTATAACAGTTGCACTCTGCAGTGAATGCTGTTACCACACACAATGCTAGCTATTGTGGCTCAGACCTGAGACCTGTATGTCATGGATTATTGTAGTGACATACAGTGTTTGTGTTGTACATACAGGTTTTCTGTTCTACAAGAAGCATAATGGTTTAATTATGGAAAAGAAAGACTTGATATGTTTCTGTTCTCATTCTGTAGTGTATAAATATCAAATTAGTATGTCCTTGGAGTGTATATGTTAAAATATTTGATTTTAAAATTGTTTAAATTGTTAACTTGAGTTTCATAAAAACGTTAAATTTTGCTTGGGATTAGTTCAGAACTTCCAACACATTCTGAAATAGCTCTAGACAGTCTTCTTTCAACTTGTACAGTGTATGTAGTTGAAGTTAAACAATTGAAACGATCACTTAACTCTGACAAACATTGAGGATGCTCTGTCCTGCAGTATCAAATACTCAACCAAGGTATCATTCTTTATGTAATAAAATAGTGCTAAAACTTGCCCTCATCGTTTTTTTTTTTTTAAAGATTTATTTATTTATTATATGTAAGTACACTGTAGCTGTCTTCAGACACTCCAGAAGAAGGGACCAGATCTTGTTACGGATGGTTGTGAGCCACCATGTGGTTGCTGGGATTTGAACTCATGACCTTCGGAAGAGCAGTCAGTACTCTTAACTACTGAGCCATCTCTCTAGCCCCGCCCTCATCTTTAATAAATGGTAAAATTACATGTATACCAAGTAAGTGTTCTAAATTAAGATTTATCGATTTTTCTATCCATTTTCTATACCTGTGTACCCAGAGTTAAGAATTTCTTGGATGAAAGGGTCATGAGTAGAGTAGTTTTAAGAAGTTGTGTGCTGTTATTTAATTCACCCATTTAGTATTTTACAGTGTTTTCTGCTATTAAATACTCTGGCTGACTGTTGATGTCCTCCTTCCTCCCTTGTTCCTTCAGTCTTTGGTGTTGTAAGAATTTTTACTCTGCTGACAGGTGGTACCTGGTGGAGGTAACTCATGGAAGGGCCTTATTTGGGCGCATAGTCTAAGCAGGGAGTCCTCTTGTCATGGTGTAGTGGCCGGAGTGAGGTAGCTGTCACCTTGTGTCTACAGGCAAGACCGACAGAAGAATGGGCACCGGTGCCCAGTTGGCTCTGTCCTTTTTGTTCATCCAGAAGCCCAGCATAAGGAATAGCGCACCAACATGTAGGGTCTTCCCTCCTCAGCTAACCTAACCTAGAAACTCCCTGGCAGATGGGCTCAGAGGGTGTCTTCTTGTTGATTCTAGATCCTGCCAGTTTGGATCCGTATTAGCTGCCATCGGCGTTGGTCTATTTTTATGATTTATTCACTCTCTGAGATCGGAATTGGAGGTGTGCCTGTGGTTTTCCTTGCTTTCTGCAAGCCCAGTAAAGCCTGAAAAATTATGCTGTATTAAAGATGTGCTTGTTTAGATTGGGGGTCCTCAGAACTGTCATTTGCTGTGGCTCCTGCATCAGAGGAAGCCCCCCCCCCCTTGATTTAGAACTGGTAGTTACCATGACTAGGTGGATGGTTTGAGCCAACACTGTATTTACCTGATGATGCTGAAACACAAAGTGTAAACTGGATGTCGTGGGGACTGTTTATGGAGCTGCAGATGTAGTTGCTCCTGCCTAACTTGCTGTGTGAGCATGTCTTCTCTAACTTTTCTTTAGCCGAGGCTGGCTTGCTCTGAGTTTGCCATCCTCAGCCTCTATCTTCATCCAGCCTGCCTAGCATAGGTTGAGTCCTCACTTTACCGACCTTGAAACAAAGAACAACTTCTTCCTTCAAAGTGTGGACCACTTTGTGTCACACCTTAGCTGCCCCTTTTTACCTCGTTCTGTCCTAGGAGTATTGAATAAATTTTCTTCTGAATGGTGTGTGTGTGTGTGTGTGTGTGTGTGTGTGTGTGTGTGTGTGTGTATATATGGTTTTGGATATCTAAGTATGGTGTCCGGGGACATGAATGTGGTAGACAGTCGTTGTTACTGATAGCACTAATCATTGAAGTCTGAAATCGCATAGTGGTGCATTAGGTGTCTGGTTTGGCAACACTCTTACCAAGCAGGTATTTTGGAGGGAAACTAGAACCTCAAGTTTCCGTAAATTATTTGAGAGGAGGGAAGATTTCTCCTAGAAAGACATATTGCATTGCTGTTATTAAAATGAAATATGGGACTGGAGATGGCTCTGCAGTTAAGGGCATTTACTCCTTTCCCAAAGAACCAGGTTCAGTTGCCAGCACCTATATCAGGTGACTCACAAATGCCTATAACTCCACTTCCAGGTGATCCAGTGCACTCTTCTGGCCTTTATGAGTATTTGCATACATGTAGAACACATACATACACTTAGGCACACATAAAACATTTAAAAACCTTTAAAATGTATTTTGTTTTCATTTTTGAACAAGATGTGTGGGAGGCATGCTTTCTTCCAATACAGTGTCAAGTAGCTGAAGTCAGCCCCAGTCTCTTGCAGAGTACCTTTGTCTGTGTATGATTTCCAATGTAATCGTTCCTACTGAATTCAGTTCTCTACATGATCCTTTCCCACCATTTGTTTGGAAAAGCCCAACACTGTTGATCGCAGGCTATGAACATTCTTTAGTTAAAGTGTACCTTTCTTTTTGTCAGTAATTTACTGTTAGAACTTCACTGCATCAAGTAGATGCACACTGGAGCCTTTCCTAATTTACCATGAGACTAATCTCAAGAGAGAACTAGGGGACACCCCCTCCTCCATTCTTTGTAAAAAATAGTGATATATCTCATGTGCATTGTTCAACTTTGGGACTCTATGGGGACTGCTTAAGATGATGTTAGTTGTAGCATTCTTGAACTTCACTGGCTCCCGTAGCATGATCTAAAAGCACAGGAGCGCAGATCTGCCAAGGTAGGCACATACATGACTTAAGGTGGTAGGACTTTGGGGTCTTGGGTCATGAGCCTTGGGAGAGCGTAAAGTGTGAGGTGTGTTTATGCAAAGGTATGTGTTGGAATGAACTGCCTAGAAGGACTTCTTCAGAGCTTTGGCATATAGGTGGTAAAGTTACAGACATTTTTATGGTCTGTGTTGTACAGTTTCCACCCATGCCATTTATTCTAACATCACTGAAATGAGCGGACATTCTCCTAAGAAACTGAGATAAATCGGGGGCTTGTTTGGCTTTAGCTAGCCTCACCTGTTACTTCTTATGTTCCGCTAGAATTCTGAAAGAGACTATTGCTCTGTACTCCATAGACCTGGGGAGGGTTGCTATGAGATGTTTTGAAATGGTCCAGGAAGATGAGCCATGTTAGTGGCGCGGTGGAGCCTGTGATAGCATGCTGCTTGTATGTGTGTTCCCAAGCTTGTTGTAAGACGCGGGAACCTCTGCGTTGTCTTCTAGGAAAATCCTTAAACTGACAGAAGCATAAGCTGATTTGGTGATGTGTAAGTGAGGTTTGAAATGGTCAAACCATTGTCTGTCAGTAATTGTTTCCAGTGCTTTAGAGCTTTCAGGCAACCAACCTATCTTCCTGCTGGCTGCTCAGAAGGTGCCATGTGTGTCCCAACTCAGCCTCTGCTTAGAGAGCCATGGTCAGTGTCAGCAGCTAGTACAGTCATAGTTTGCTTCTGAGCGCTGCCTTACCCGGGAACAAAGCTGTCAGCAAGCTGTGTCTTCCAGAGTGCTGTAGTTTGCATCAGAACTACTCCAGAGGCCTGCTTCTTAAAGGTTTGATAGATCACGAACCTGTGGCCTTATTGGAAAGTGCCGGGCCCTTTGGAATGGGGTGCAGTGGGTGGGGTGGGGGCATTGTTGGAGGAAACCTTGATCCCTGGGGTCTGTCTTGGAAGGAACTATTAGGGATTCTGGCCAACCGCCTCTCTACTTTGTAACCACCATGAAGTGAGCAGGTAGTTTTACTTCAAGTTTCACCGTCTCACCACAGGCTCTAGATGCAGTCCTGAACCGTTTATGTCCACCGTGGTCGTCTGCCTTGGGTACTGACAGGGTCCCTTGTCTGGGGTTTCCTGTTCCTGCTTCCTGTCTCTGATTTCCCCACCAGGCCTTCTGCTCTAACTCTCAACTTGGGCTCTGCACTTAACTGTCCTGCAGAGCTCTGGACCAGAACACAGGGGCCTAACTCCTACTTTATTTACCTACGTTTTTATCTGTGTGTTCTAGGAGTTTACTTTTTCTGTCTTGTACTTCAGCCATCTGAAGTACAGTGTAAGCAGCTGAGCTCAAACTGACTGCCTTTGTCTTCTGACTGGTATAGACTCCCCCCTGGCTTGAAGATATACAGATAATGCTTTGAGTCTAAAGAAGAGGTGATCACCTGCAAGCGTGTGTGTGTGTGTGTGTGTGTGTGTGTGTGTGTGTGTTGGGGTGTGTGGGGGTGTAGTTCATTAGCAAACGATTTGTGCTTTTCCTCTGAGACTGTAACAGAGAATGCCAGTAGCAACTGTAGTTTGATACCTAAAGTGCTGGATAGTTTTGATCCCTCTCTTGTGCTGCTTCCTCTTCATGCTGTTTGGCTCTACAGTCTCTCTCGAAGGCTCAAGTGCCTATTAGGAGTTGTCAAAAGCTTTTAAGAAGTGGGGCCTAATGGGAGGTCTTTAGGTCACTGTGGGGCATGTCCTTCACAGGAATAATGAGAACCTGTGTCCCCTTGCCTCCTAGCTAGCAGGTGAACAGTTGCCTTTCAGCACATGCTCCCTGCCACAGCCTGAAGCAATCAGTTGTGTGCAGAAAGTAAATCTTAATTCCGTAAGCGATTCTCTCAGGATTCTCTCAGGCATTGCATCTCGCAGGAATGGGAAACCGGGTGATCCACACATCCATACCTGTGTTGTCTTAATTTATAAATTAGGCATGGTAAGGGAGTAGGCAATAATCTCTAGCAAGTTTTATGGCTGTGTGCTCCCTTGTTGGTTTATGCACCCTATCAGAGTGCCTATTTGTAGTGGTACAGTTTCACTTGAAGGAGTATTTTATATCTCTGTTTGACACGTCTTGATTCCTAATCTCTGGGGCCATTAGGTGAAATACGAGTTCCTTACCTGTGAGCCCTGTGGTAACTGTTTTACAGCCCAGATGGCTTTCGGGTGACTAATGGTGGGCAGTATATAGTCAGGATGTGTTGTACGGGGGGCTGACGAGTACACACAGGCTTCTGTGGAGGTACATCATGCTGTCACTGTGGTGCGGAGTTCTGCTCTCTTACTTGTTCTTTTCTACCACTCCCCTATCTACTTCAGGAAGATCTTCAGATTAGCATGTCACTAGGTTCTACTCCTACATACCTTCTGAGCGTGGTTTGGTTAAATGGATGAATACATATCTGTCAGTTCCTTCCTAAGTAGCTTCAGATTTGTAGTGGTTATACAGAATAAAACTTAAAAAGTCACAGAATACATTTCTTGTTTGTTTGTTTGTTTGGTTTTTTTGAAACTTTGTTTACTCTCTATGTATCCCTGGCTATCCTGGAACTCACTCTGTAGATCAGGTTGGCTTCAAACTCAGATCTGTCTGCCTGTGCCTCACAAGTGCTGGGATTAAAGATGTACACCATCACCACCTGGGCTGCAATTTTTTGTTTTAAATTGTATGGGTGTGTAGTTGCGTGTGCTATGATGTACAGAGGTCAGAAGATAACATGGTGGAGTCTCTTCTCTCCTTTAGTGATAGAATTGATGTGGATTTCTTATACATCGCTTCCACTTTGACCTTGATTCCAGGGTTCAAGCCCAGGTCTGCCAGGCTTATGTGGCAAACACCTGTACCTACTGGACCATTTTGCTGGCCCCGAAAATGAGGCCTTGTTGAGATAGATGTTCTCATGTTGGTAGGAGGAAATCAGATGTTAACCTTTAGAGCTCCATAGCTGTAGGGACACCCAGTAGGTACTCCCCTGTTGTGAGAAGGAAGACCCCAGGGAGGAAAAGAGCACAGGGCCAGCGTGGTGGCAGGGAGCAGCTGTCCAAACATTTTTCAGAGTCACAATTTCACTAAAGAGGAGGGTAAAGTCTTAGGAGCTCGCCTTGGGACTTCTGTGGCTTACTCTGCTGCAGTGGAGGGGTGTGGATGAACTGAGAGGCCACTTCAGTAGTGGGTCAGGACTCTCTCTACCCACTACTAGGGTAAAGTACAGTAACCCTTGTGTGTACCCTCTGATAAGACCAAAGATTGGACCGCCCCACTGTGGTCCCCAGCTCTTGCTCTAGGTAATGGATGGAAAGTAAAGATAGGATGGAAATACTCATTCGTTTTCGGGGAGTTGGGACTGCAGTCCTCCGCCCAGACATGGGAGTGTGGCCCTCATTTACCTGTGCATGACAGCAACCGTCCCTGCTTTGCCCATTATTTGCTATGTTCTTCAGTGATCCAGGGTCTAGCCGATTTGCACTTTGCTCCGGCTAGTGGCCACCACCGCTTCTGTAATGTGCCATGAGCCAGTCTCCTGCCATGGAGCTGGAGCTGCTGTTCCCAAAGTCTCTGGGTGCTTCTTCTGCATTATTCCAGGGTGTACTGGCTAGGTTTGTGTCAACCTGACACAGCTGGAGTTATCACAGAGAAAGGAGCTTTAGTTGGGGAAATGCCCCCATGAGATCCAGCTGTGGGGCATTTTCTCAATTAGTGATCAAGGAGGAGAGGCCCCTTGTGGGTGGTGCCATCTCTGGGCTGGTAGTCTTGGATTCTATAAGAAAGCAGGCTGAGCAAGCCAGGAGAGGCAAGCCAGTAAAGAACATCCCTCCATGGCTTCTGCATCAGCTCCTGCTTCCTGACCTGCTTGAGTTCCAGTCCTGAATCTTTTGGTGATGAACAGCAGTATCGAAATGTAAGCGGAATAAACCCTTTCCTCCCCAACTTGCTTCTTGGTCATGATGCTTGTGCAGGAATAGAAACCCTGACTAAGACACAGGGATTGCCCAGTGGACTCCTTGGGGATAACCTGCATATTAGATATTTGCATCATGATTCGTAACAGCAGCAGCCTTACAGTTAGGACGTAGCCATGGAATGAGTTTATGGTTTTGGTCATCACAGCACGAGGAGAGCCACTGATTAGATCTAGAGGATCTTTGGTTGGAGAGGGTGTACTTTAAACATCCCCTGGGAAGGTGGAAGCTCCAGGAGACAGACATTATCCGTGTTCCCGCCTGGCCCAGAGCCAGTCTTTTGCTTCTAGCCAGCATTTCCCTTTAAGCATTCCTTCCCAAACCCAGAGGAAATTTTGGTTATTGAGCCCAAAGATCATGCTATCCATAAGAGCCCTTCTGGAACTCCCTGTTTGTAATCAGAGCATACTGGAGATGGAGACAGGGTCTAGCTAGCCTAGGCTGCATAGGGAGGTCTGGTTCAAAAGAAAAGAGTCTTCGTGAGTTTTAGAGGGCTGGTTACCAGTGTGCAAGGATCTGCTGCCCTTCAGAGTTGATGATCAGCTTTGGAGGCTGGAGTTGTTCCCGAAGCTGTCATGTTCCCCTGGCACTCTAACATCAGCAGGGCACTCTAGAGAGAAGGCCGTCGGTGATTGGTGTCTCCAAGCCCTGAAGGTAGCAGCCTCTTGAGTCTTGAACTTTGTTGAGTGTGGGCTACAAAGGGCTGGGTGTTTTGAGAAGTTTTTATACATCAGTGGCAAAATGAACTCAGAGAGACATGTGTTCCATAGCTTTGCAGGAAACACTTATGGTGTCTGTCTCTGGTCAAGGAGAGGGATGGGAGTGAGTGGAGGCAAGACTGATGCTGGCTCTCCTCTTTTTCCTCGCCCACTGTTCCTTTAGCCTCATCCCTCTTCATGCTCTACCATTAAGAAAGGCTCTGTACTGGTTTTTATGAACACCACCAGGTGAACAACACAGTCCTTCCATCTGTCTGTAGCTGTGGTTCTCAACCTTCTAATGCTGTGGCCCTTTATGGCATCTCAGGTTGTGGTGACCTCCAGCTATGTCATTGCTACTTTATAACAAATTTTGCTACCATTATGAATTGCAATGTACATACCTGACTTACAGGGTATCTGATATATGACCCTGAAGAGGTCACCACCCACAGGTTAAGAATCACTGATCTAAAAGAAGCAACTTCCAAACTAAGTGGCCACTTTCCTGTAGGTTCTTTGTCCTCAATGGAAAACCAGTTTCCTGCTCCCTCAGCACACCATCGCAGGACACAAAGAGTTAAGGTTTCAGGTGAGGCAGGATCTCACTTATTACAGGCTGAATAGAACATGCTAGGTAGCCAAGGAACACCTTGTACCTCTTTTATTTTAATCCTAAAATAAAATCATACAATACATTTTGGTCATATTCTTCCTCTTTCTGAGCTTTCAGATCCCCTCACCCCTACAGCTGATGGGTCTTTTTCTCAAACACCTCCCAACACATAAAACAAACCACATAGAGTCCATACCATGTTGGCCAACTATTCTTGCCCACCCCAACTGTCCTTGGAGTGTGGTTAATATACCCAGTGCCATTCCATTGGAGAACCCCCCCCACACACACACACATACTAGCTATCAATTGCAAATAGCTTCTTGGTTACAGGTGGGACTTGGTGTCCACTTCACCTTCTCCAACCTGGGACTATTCTGGTTTGAAAGCTTGCTGTGGTGACCTCAAATGTTTGCTTATCATGCCTCCATTTCCTTACAGGATTGTGCCACTGTAACAGGCCTGGGTGGTATTGTTGCTTCACCAAATTATATCCCCAGACCCATTCAGGTCTTTATTGTCTGAACATCCAGTTTGTGAAGAGTAACAAATATATGGAAAGATCAATTTTTCTCTCCAGCGATCTCTTTTGGGTTTATAATAGCAAGAAGCTGTTTACACTTTGATAAGCACGCTGTGTTTGTTAAAGGTAATACTTGAAAGGCTTAACTGAATTGTGTTTTTGAAATAATGAAAAGTTTTCTTCAATGAGACCATGCCTTGTTTTGTTGCCCAGGCTGGCCTTGAACTACTGTTTTCAATGTTTTAGCTTCTTAAGCTACAGGTTCACAGCTTCTAATGAAATCGTTGGGTCTCATTAGGTAGTCCTGGTTGGCCTGGAATGCACAGAAATCTGCCTGCCTCTGCCATAATGAAATCTTTTAATGTGAAGACGAATAACTTAAAAACACTATTTTAGTTGCTAATGTTCAACTTAAAATTATACCTTCATATTTACATCGGCATCTGTTGAGTGCTTTTACAGAGTGCTTATAGAGTCCAGGATGGAAGTGTTCCTCTGTGGTGGTTGCATTTTGTTGTGTCTGTGGTGCTATTGTCCTCTAAGATGGCATAGCCGTACTTCATGACATGAAATAGCTTGGTTTTCTTGGAGAACATTAGAGACTCAAGGATTTCCTAAACGGTTGTCAGGTGATGATTGTTCCTTTAGGGAAAAGATTGTGTGTGTGTGTGTGTGTGTGTGTGTGTGTGTGTGTGTGTGTGTGAGTGATAGAGGCCAGAAGAGGCTATTGAGTCCCTGGAGCTAGAGTTACAGGTGATTGTGATCCACTAGACATGGGTACTACTAGGAACTCATCTCAGATCCTCTAGAAGAGTAGGAAGTACTCTTTTAACTTCTGAACCATCACTCCATCCCCTAATATTTTGTATTTATTGAGAGAGAGGGAGGGGGACAGAATGTGTGCATGCATATGCACCCCACTGATGCCATTGTATATTTACAGAGATGAAAATGTGAGACTTGGTTCTCTCCTATCCCGTGGGTCCTGGGAATCAAACTCAGGCTGCCATGCTCGTCAGTAAGGTTATTTGCTTGCCGGGTCTGAGAATCTAATCTCCATCTTTCCGTTCAGTGTGACCGTGTCTGGGGGTGGGGAGTGTTTAAGTAAAACACAACAGACTTGACTAAAGTGAGACATTTTCTAATGCTGTTGTGGAAACCAAATACGGCTTGGCTAATTCCCAGTTATTTCACAGACAGACAGTAGGTTTCTGTGCATTGCATCACAGACATTTTTGTGTGGACAAAAAGGAATGACTAATGATGGGGTAGAAAATTAATAAACTTGATACAAGATGAAGGCAGTCTGTAAGGAAAATGCGCTTTTGAGTCAGCTTGGAGAACAGTTTTGACTGACTTAAATTTAAGATGTCTAAAAAGATGCCTAGAGCATCATTGAATACAAGAAAACAAATCAGAGATTGGATCTGTTCAGGCAAGTAGATGGGAATTTTTGTCTGAGGAGAATCAGCAGGAGCTTTCTTTTAAAAATAAAATTTAAGTGTAAGCCATGGTTTGACGCTTGTGGTAGGTAACACTTGATATTTTTATATGTAAATGTGGTTTGGGTGGGGCAGCCCTGAGGTTAAGGACAACCTTCCTCAGTTGCTCTCCACATCACTCACTGAGTCTCTGTTGAACCCGAGCTTAGTAAGACCTAGACCAGCTTGCCAACTCTGCAGACTCCCTCTCCGGCTCGAGAGGGCTGGGATTACTGGTGAGTCACTTTTATGGGCTCTGGAGATCTCAACTCTGGTCCTCAGCCTTCTGCTGGTGTGGTGCTGACCACTGAGCTGTTTCTACAGTGGTTTTTGGTTTTGTGAGAGTGTCTGTTGGTGGTGGGGGTTATTTGTTTTGTTTTTAGACTTTAGTTCAGCCCTTTAGGAGCCCTTTTTTTAAGGGACTGGAGCAATGGGTGTTTGAAGACTTACAGGAGACTTGTCCAGGATGAACATTAAAGTGTCCTTTACGGGGCTGGAGTGATGGCTCAGCCATTACGCGTGCTTGTTCTTTAGAGAATCCAAGTGTTCCTTTTCACCCAGGTGGGGTGGCTCGCAGCTGCCTTCAGCCTCGGATCTTACTGCTCTCCTCTGGCGTCACATGCGTGTGCACGCATGAGGATATGTACGCACATACACACAAGTATTTTAATTTTTAAAGGTTTGCTGTTTTTCTGTTTTCATTTGTGTGTGTGCCTTTTTACCTGGGTGTGCATGTGGGTTTAGCGGCCAGAAGAGGAAGGCAGAACCATTGGCACTGAAGTTACAGGTATCTGTGAGGCTTCTGAAATGGGTGGTGGGAACTGAACCATCTCTACAGCCCATAAAATTGGTCCTTTTAACTTTTTAAAAAAGACTTTTATTATTATATATAAGTACACCGTAGCTGTCTTCAGACACACTAGAAGAGGGCATCAGATCTCATTATGGATAGTTGTGAGCCACCATGTGGTTGCTGGGAATTGAACTCAGGCCTGCAGAAGCGCAATCAGTGCTCTTAATTGCTGAGCCATCTCTCCAGCCCCCTCTTTAATTTTGAGAGAGAGAGAGAGAGAGAGAGAGAGAGAGAGAGAGAGAGAGAGAGAGAGAGAGAGGAGGGAGGAGGGAGGAGGGAGGAGGAAGATTGTAGACTGAATCTATAGGTCATGTATTTAGTGTGTAGAAGTCCAGGAGTTGTAAAGGGGCACACATGAGTCTGGTGATGTTTCCTCTTAGGGGCAGGTCACTGTTGTAGGGAAGTCTTTGGATTTGCATAATCATCAACCTCACTTACGACACAGTGAGTTGCTTTTGTGCATTCCAAAATTTGTTTCTCAGTTACGGAGGGAAGGTTGGGCCCTATGGAGGGTATTGAGAAGACCGTCTGAGGGTTGCTGCACGAGAGGAGAACGTTCTGAGTAGGTGTTTTGCTGGCCACAGCCTCTTTGAAATACGATTTCTCTGTCTTCAGTCACTGTGTACTGTGGGCTGACGCTGGCCCGCCATGCAGAATCACATCTCGTTCGCTTAGTTGTGGTTTGTGGTCAAGGCTCTGTGTATGCCTGTTGAAAGAAAGGATTGACAGAGCTCCTTGTCCACTCTCCTGGGACTGAGGAGTAAGCATTACATAGCACGGAGGGCCGTTATTCCACATTTCTTTGCATAAATGCAAAAAGAAGAGTGGATGTGTAAAATAGGTTAAAGGCAGCCCTGGCTAGCCTGGGACTCGAGCTATGTAGACCAGGCTGGGCTTGAAGTCAGAGATCCATTTCCCCTTTGCCTCCTAGAGCTGGGTCTAAGGGTGCAGCCATGGTGAATTGTAGACTTTTACATGAACTCCTTTGTCTTTTTTCTTTTTTCTTTTTTTTTTTTTTGAGGACCTCACTCTAGCCCACCCAGGCTCTCTTGGAACTCAATATGCAGACCTGGCGGGGCTTGAATTCACAGAGATCGACCTGCTTCTGCTTCTGCTTCTTGTGTTCTAGGATTAAAGATAAAGGCCATATTTTTGTTTCCTTAATTTTATTTGTTTAAGAAATCCTTTCGGGGCTGGTGAGATGGCTCAGTGGGTAAGAGCACCCGACTGCTCTTCCGAAGGTCCGGAGTTCAAAGCCCAGCAACCACATGGTGGCTCATAACCATCCGTAACAAGATCTGATGCCCTCTTCTGGAGTGTCTGAAGACAGCTACAGTGTACTTACATACATATAAATAAATATTTTTTTAAAAATTAACTTAAAAAAAAAAAAAGAAATCCTTTCTAACTGGGCAGTGGTGGTACACGCCTTTAATCCCAGCACTCGGGAGGCAGAGGCAGGCAGATTTCTGAGTTCGAGGCCAGCCTGGTCTACAGAGTGAGTTCCAGGACAGCCAGGGCT
>NC_034605.1:38853931-38887630 GCF_900095145.1 Mus pahari
TGTGTGTGTGTGTGTGTGTGTGTGTGTGCATGTAGACTGTCTTTAAGCGGAGACATACTTTTTTGCTTATGAACACTTCCCTCTTCTGTTATAGCAAGCACCCCAGCTTTGTTTTAGTTCTGGAAGAGAGTGGTTCTGTCATACTACGGGAAGCTATGAGAATCTAGATTCTCTTTGAATCTGAAATTGTTTAATCATGGTTATTGAGTTATATAGGAAAATTTTGCATTTATTGGAAACGATCCTTCTAGCCCCTTGCATTTTTCTGATTGAGTGTATCCTGTTTTCTGATGTGAAGCCATCTTTACTTTACTATAGTCTGTTCTAAAAGTTTTTTCTGGAGGTTTCTTGTGCTCATGAAATAGAGTTTGTATTTGTTTTGATCAGGGCTCAGCTGTTATATAGGCATATATTATAGTTGTTGATGTGGATTATGAGTTGGCTGGTATCTAGAGTTTCCCATGAAACAATTATCTGGGCGAGTCTGAGGGAGTTTGTAGATTGGGTTAATCGAGAAGTCACCATTCAATGGACAGCGCCATTCAGTATGCAAGGAGCTCCAGCTGGGTAAAAAGGCAAAAGCTAGCCAAGCACTGGTATTTATCCATCTTTCTGCTTCCTAACTGTGAGTGGATTCAATAACCATTACCTCAGCATTTCTGCCTCCATGGCTTCCCCTCTGTGATGGACTGTGGGCCACAGTAAACAGTAGCCTTCCCCTCTGTGATGGACTGTATCCTTTCAGACTGTGGACCACAGTAAACAGTAGCCTTCCCCTCTGTGATGGACTGTATCCTTTTAGACTGTGGGCCACAGTAAACAGTAGCAGCTTTGACCAGGTATTTTGTCATAGCAACAAGAGTATACACACCAGACCTGCATCCTTTAACTAGTATTGATTGTATCTTTCATTTTCTCTTGCCCAGTCTTTATGAACTGAGGCAGGTGAGGTAATTTTTCAAGATAGATTTGTCCATCAGTGTGTGAGCTTATGCTGTAGCTATAATCAAATTTGCTTTTTGTATTCTTCCCTTGGGGTGGGAGAGAGTCAATGCCAGCTAGCTAGCTTTGGGCAGCATTTGCTGGTCATTTTTTTTTCTTCCTCTGTATTAAAAAAAAAAAGAAAGTCTGTCTTTAAGCATGGATGCACACATATGTACAATCCCAGAGACCTGGGAGGTTCAGGCAGGAGGACCTGTTGAGCCCTGAAGTTCAAGGCCTGAGCAGCATAGTGAGATCACACACATGTCAAAGCAAAAGAGATGTGTAGGAAAGGATGCTTGCTTACCTGCATTTCCTTTAGAACTGCAAGCAACATACAGCCATAATTAACAAACATAAAACCTTAAATGTGAGAAATTACCCACAATTCTTTAAAACCAATTCCAGAGACTGATGACACTGGTGAAGGAAAAACAATTTTAGTGTTCAATTCTGCAGGAAAGAACACTGGTCTAGAGTTAAAAATGGATGGCGTGTCCTGGTTTGTTGCCAGACAGTATTTTTCCCACAAGATTTATTTATTTTCATGTGTATGCCTTCAGGCTTCAGAGGAGGGCATTGGATACCTTGGAACTAGACGTTACAGATAGTTGTGAGCCGCCATGTGGGGTCAGGGAGTCGAACCCAGGTCCTCTACAGAAGCAGCTTAACCCCTGAGCCACCTCCATCGACCCAGACTGCAGTTCTAAAATTCCTGCCCTTTCATTGGCTGATACCTGCTTCACCCTCTCCACACCCCCAGTCCTGTTGGTTCAGGACGCAGAGCCTTATCTTTACGAATTCCTGGGACTTGAGATGCCTGTTTGTGGGCTCAGACTGCTGGCAGCTTGCCAGATCTCAGAATTCCAGGACAAGCCATTGTCAGCCGGGGAAGAGTGGGGTCCAGGGCCTCCTGCTTATCTGTGATTTCATGCTGAGCTCTGCACACTTCCTGCTGGAAATGGACCATAATTTATTACAAGTGCAGCATCATTGTTGAATTTAATGGTTTTTATCATTATTGAAATGGTGGTTGTTGTTGTTGTTGTTCTCACGTTGCTGTTTTCTTTGGGGGATTTTTTTTTTTTAAAAAAGAGTACTGTGGACCCAACCCAGAGCCCTGTGTGAATGGAAAAGGAATCCCCTACACCAGTGCTCAGTAGTGATGAATGGTACTGCCTGCTCAACTTTCTTCTAAGATGTATTTTGATACAGACTTGGCTTTGGATGAGATTTGTATGTCTGGCCCTGTAGTTGTCCTTGGTTTCTTTACATTCCCCTGGCTTACTCAAGGACCAAGGACGATCAGGTCATTAGGTGACACCTTTTGGAATCTGAGCAGCTGTCAGCGTGCCTCAGTGTCTCTCATATTCATCCAGAGTTTTGTACTCTCGTCAACATAACAGTAGGGCGTGTACTGAGTAAGCTTTCTTTGTCTTCTCTTCCTTGAAGGGATGGCCAGGAAACTTGTTCTCTGCTCTCCATCACCATCTCTAGCTTCTCTCTGACTAGGTGAAGGTTTCTGCTAAACCTCTCTGCAGCTTTTGGTGTTCCGAGATAGGGTCTCTGGCCTGACTGCCTTAGACCAGCTATGCAGCTGAGGATTACCTTGACCTGATCCTCCAGGCTCCAAAAGTCCTGAGTGTGCACCACCATGCTCAGTGTTACATCTTGGTGCCAGTTTTTAAAGATACACTTGCCCTGTTACTTTTTGCTGAATCAAGATTAATTTTTCCAAAGTTACATTTGAGCTTCATCGTGTTCTCCTACCCTTTCTCTTGTATGCTAACTTTTCTTTTTGAAGTACATCTTTTTCTTTCATGAGATACAATTTAATTTTGTCATTTTTTTCACAAAGTTTTATAACCATCACTCTAATCCCAGGTCATTGTCAGTCTCCCAGGGAACCCTGTATTTCACCCTTCCCTCAACCTTGGCAGCCACTAGTCAGTTTTATCTCTGTGGTTTTATCTGTCCTAGGTATTCATATAAAAAGAACCATGAAGTACCTGGGCCGTCATCTCCAGCATCTTTCACTTAGCATTATGTCTTCAAGGGTTAGCCATATTGTGGAAGGCTGCAGTGCTGTATCTTTATTATTTAATGCTTTATTTTTTGGATGTCTGTCTTATACTCTGTTTCTCAGTTCATTGGTTGTTGTATATATGAGTTGTTTCTGTTCCTTATTGTAAGCAGTGCTATTTTGAATATTCAGGGTAGATTTTTGTGAACATGTGAGCCTATACTTAGGGTCTGATTACTTTCAAGAGGATTATTGCATTGCATGTACACTAATAACTTTACTATGAACAATACTAGTGACTGTTTAGCTGGGTATAAATTTATGGGGTTACAGTAACCCTATCTTTCCTGGGGACAATCTCAGCTCCCAAATAAAGACATGGAGACATTGTATTTATTATAAGCTTTGGACACTAGCTGGGCAGATTCTCCATGATTCTAACCTGACAACACTGGCCTGGCTTACATCCTACCATGTGGCCTTCTACTTGTCTCTTTTAGTCTTCTCCTGGCACTTTATTCTTCCATATCTGGCTGGTGATCTCCCTTTGCCTCTGGTTCCCACCTGGAAGACCCACCTTAACACTGCAGCACAGCTATTGGCTGTTCTGCTCTTTCTTTGACCAATCAGAAGGTGGTAGAGATACAAATTACTAAGACAAGCTACGCTTCATAATAATATGGTCTGCACTCTACCCTCAGCTGGTACAGAAATCAGCACTTGAATAACACAAGGACACTTTACACACGGTGCACAAAATCCTGCGCTTCACCATTTTTGTTAGTCTCACAGCCAGAGACAACTTCTTTTTACCTCTCTCTAGCGTCTTCTCGCTGGAGGTTTTGTCAGGTTTATTTCTTGGAGTCTGTAATTGTGTTGTTTTACTGTAGCAGTTCTGAGTAGATATGATCCTTTAATCTGAATGTAAGTGATAGGAGGAGGTTTGTTCCCTGTAGTACATGTTGGTGCCTTGAGGAGTTACATAGTTCCTAATGTCCTTGCCTTGATCCATAGCAGAGTGAACACTGGCTTCTCTCCCTGCTGCCTTCTGAAGTTGGTTGTGTTCACATTGGTGTTTAGACAGTCTCCTTGTATCTCCTGGGCTGGTCTTGAACTACTGGACCCAGCTCTCCTGTTTACTTAATTGTGTTTTCTTCAGACTTGAGATCCCCCATGCCTGCCTTTTCTTTTGCCCATCTTTTGCAGTATTGTGCAGTGTTAGAATCTCCAACACTAGCTTCTCCCTTTGTTTCTGTTTCGCATACTTTGAAGCTGCCATTAGATGGATATGTAGTTTTAACATTCATATGTCACCCTAGACTGACTTTTTAAAATCACTGTAGACTCTAGTAACACCCTTTGGAGCTAGTTGAGTGTGGTGGTGCATGCATGCCCTTAATCCCAGCACTCGGGAGGCAGAGGAAGGAAAAACTCTTGAGAGTTCGAGGCCAGCTTGTTCTACAAAGAGTTCCAGGACAGTCAGGACTGTTACACAGAGAAATCCTATCTCCAGCAACCAACCAGCCACCCAACAAACCTTTGACTTCATTTTGCAGTAGCCATTCTAGCTTTGGAGTTTCTTTATCCATCTGGGTATTTTTAGTTTACTTCATATTTGTATTTAAAGTACCTCTTTAGAAAATAGATTATAGAGGGTTTTGTTTTGTTTTGTTTTGTTTTTCTTTTCTTTTTTTTTTTTTTTTTTTTTTGGTGGTGTTTTGCCTTTTAAAAGGTTCGATCTGTTCCTTTTGATCAGAATCTTTACCATTTACATTTATTTTTATTTGTAGTTATATGAACAGGGAGGTAATGGGAAAGGTGAGGTGAGTGTGAATACAAATACCATGACTGTTGGGTACCCTTGGAGCTGGAATTCAACAGGGAGTTGTGGAGCTGCCTGATGTGGGCTCTAGGCATCTCAGCGCTTGCTCTTTGTGGCCAGGCCATCTCTCCAGCGTCTCATTTACATTTAAAATTGTCCACCCTACCCCTTTTTCCTTCTGGCATGCCCGGCCAGTTTTCTGTTCACCTAGCCACATTTCCCAGCCTACCATTTGTGCATAAGATCATTATTAATAAGATTATATTTAGATCTTTGATATTTTGCTTTATTAGGGAGAGGATTTTCTTTGCTTTTCTATATTAATTTTTAATTATCTCATCAGTTCTTTTGTTTTCTAGCTATATTTCTTTGCTTTTTTTAGGGGAAAATAGAATACTTGACTCAAGGATTACAGTATCAGCTTTATCATCATCTACTTAGCATGGGTCTCAAACCTGGAGGAGACAGTTTCCACTGTGGTGTATTTTCATTTTCTTCTAACCTCCTGTGGTCATGTGCTAGAACCTTCATGTATTCTGTATAATTATAGATTTTGCTTTTAACTACACTTTTACAGAAACGAAGATTAGAAGTTGCTTATTAACAAACATATCCCCACAAATACTGTTCCTGACTCTGTTTCTTCTCCCACATCCAGGATGCCATCCTGTGTGATTTCTGTTTAGACTGTGAGAGCTGGCACTTCCTATAGCTGGGGGTCCTCCGTTGGACATTGGACGAAGGGATGGTGTTACTGGAATTGTTAGAGTGCTTTGCTGCGGGGCTGGCTGATTGTCTTCCTCTTTAATCACTTGACTGTGGCACTTGTGTCTTAATAAGCCAGTAGTTTCTAGGGAGTGGCTGTCCCTTGTCCTTGCTGTGTTCTGTTTCCTGCTCACACCATGCACTTCTACTTTCAAGGTGTTTTTTACCCGGCCCTGTTTCTGTTAAGCTTCCTCTAGGAGGGGCATCTTGCGCTTGAATGTTACCTCTCCAAGCCTTTCTTCCTTCCTTGCGCACTCCCAAGTTTTCCCTGCTCCCCCCACTAGTGTTCCGTTTCCTCTTGTCATGCAAGTCTGAATTCTCATGTCTCAATTCATTTCTTTCTGGTTTTGTGTGTGTGTGTGTGTTTGTTTTGTTATTTTATTTTTATTTGGTTCAGTTTACTTGCTTGTTGGTTTGTTTTACTTTTCTTTCAGATGATGGCAGAAAGAAAGCTTACTTGCTAAACAGGTGTGGTTTTAGGAAATGTTTTGTTCCTGGCTGAGGAGATGGCTCAGTAAGTGAGTCGTTTGCTTTAGAAGTGTGAGGACCCTTGTTTGTATGTATTCCCTGAGTCCACATAAAAGCCTGGTGGTGGGCAAAAGCCGCATGTGGGGGCCCCTGCACTTGCTAGACAGACACAAGCGTGTGCTGAGTTCAGGCTGGACACAGACAGACACACAGAGAGACCCTGTCTCAGAAACAAGCTGGTGGTGCCTAAAGAATAGGCAGCTCCTTAGAAGCTCCCAGGCTGGCCAGCTCGGCATACTTGGAGAAATTCTAGGCCAACGAGAAACCCTCCAACAAGACGTGGAAGGTACCTGAAGTTCCCTGATCACCCTCAAATTTAATTAATTAAAATACTTTGCTTAGCTCTAGAATTTCGACTTTCCTAGTCTCGGTTTTGAGATTGCTTTCTGGTCACTCATTGGCAACATGGTTTTTCATAAGTTTTTTGAACACGTTTTAAAAATTGTTTGAAATATTTCTTACTCGGGAATCACTTGGCCTCAGATTTTACAGTTTTTGCTTCTGTATTGGGATTGGGTTTACCTTGCTGTTGCTCTTTTGAAATTTGTGCACGTGCCATAGAGACTCAGCCCTGTCAAGTTCTTAGGAGGGTTACTGGGTCTTTATCGTAGCAGACGGTGGAGTTACGGAGGCCAAAGACTGGACCCCCTGTACTTTGAGGCTGGTCATTCCCTGCTGTGGTGGTCTGCTGCTTAGCCAGTCCACTCCCCTGGGCTTCCTGTGCCTGGAGGCTGGACGGGCCTGAGGACCTGAGATAGACTTCCGACTTGCCTGCTGTGAATTCTGCACACCCCACACTGGAAGCTCTGCTGCCCTAGCCATGCTTGCTTGGGAAAGCAGATTTGTGGATTTGGCTCTGTGTTGGGCTTACATTTCCTGGGCCCAACTTCCTTCTCGCCTCTTGTGGTCTACCTGGTGCACACGAGGCTGAGCTGGGGCAGTTTGTGCTTGTTCCTTATTACTCCTGTGACCCGAATCACAGTACCCCCTGCTTTTCTAGTTCACCTCCAACTCCGAGTTCTGGTATGTGAGAACCCAGTGGTTCTCAGTTTGTGTGTCACAACCCCCTAGGGTTGTCACATGACCCTTTCACAGGGTCACCAAAGACCATCAGAAAGCACAGATACTCACATTATGATTCACAATAGTAGCCAAATTACAGTTATGAAGTAGCAAGAAAAATAATTTTATGGTTTGAGGTCACTGCAACATGACCAGTTGTTAAGGTTGAGAACCACTGCACCAACAGAAAAGACCAGCTCTTAACTGCCACAGGTTTACAGCCACAACTGTGGGGATAGGTAGAACCTTAAGCCAGAAAATACGAACTCACCATTCTTACCTATTCTGGTTTTATTTTGTGTAGTCTTCAGATTTTTCTTTTCAGTTCAGTTTTCACACAAGAGATCTGCGGGTGTCAGAGTATCCTCTTCAGTATTCTGCTGTGAGAAAATGTGTATTGTTCAGTTTCCCTGTAAATAGCAGGGTAGTTTGTTTCATGAACATGGCTTCCTGCTGAGCTGTCATTGCCTTTGTGGCCATTATTCTATTCACATCTGAATCGAGATGATTTTGTATTAGACCCAACTGTTGGTCCCTTTCTTCTCAAACTCACTTGAAGTTGTCTTCCTTCTTGCCTTCTCCAGGGGAGGGAGTCATCAAGGGTTTCTGAAACCGCAGCTCTAGAGCGCCCTCTCCTGTCCTCAGCAGCCACTTGAAAAGGTGCCCGGTGTTGTGGAGCCCAGGGTCTGTCTGTCATTCTCCCCCTTCCGTTCATTTAGAAGGGTCCTTCCATTTCTGCCTGTTCCTTCTGCCCTGGCGGTTTGCTGTCCCCAGCAGTGTTTCAATAGTGGTGAATTCTCCAGGAGCCCATAAGCCTTAGGCCACTGCAGCCAGTCTACCTGCAAGAGTCCCTTGTACAGTCTCATCTACAGGTGGGTGTCAGTATGCAGACAGCCCTAGAGGTGCTGCGCCTCTGCTGGGGTACTTCTGTCCCCTCGTCAGCCTGCACTGGTCCGATGCAGTGTGCCTTAGCTTTTGCTAGACTTCCCCTGCCTCTGGAGCACTCGGTAGCTTTTGGGTTACGTTAGGCCTGTGTCTGAGGAGTGCTTCCATTAGGGAGAGCAGGGAGATGAAAGATGCCTTCGCGCTCACCCATCCTCTGCCTCCTGGAGGTGAACAGGCTGGATCCTGCTTTGAAGGTTGAAATGAAGCCAAGGTCTGCCATATAAGCAAGACTGAGGAGCAGGTCTGTTTCATGTCCATTCCCCTTTTGCCCTTTGACCTGGGGCCTTTCCTACCTGAAGGGACTTTGATCTGACCTCCTATCTCACCACACAGTCCTGTGTCCCAGCTCTACATCACAGGCACTAGTGGCTTTGGAGGGAATGCTGCCTTGATTTTTAAAAACCTTTTCATAAATATTCCTGAAAATACCCCTCTTGCCACCTGAGAACGGTAGTTTGTTTTGCAGTATTTAAAAAGTTTTCCTTCCTTCCTTCCTTCCTTCCTTCCTTCCTTCCTTCCTTCCTTCCTTCCTTCCTTCCTTCCTTTCATTTGTTTTTTGAGAGGGAGTATGCATCCTGGCTGTCTAGGAATTCACAATGAACCAGGCTGGCCTTAAACATCCACCTGCCTCTGCCTCCTGAGTGCTGGGATTAAAGATGTGCCGCTGCAGCCACAGCCACCACCCAGCTTAAGAGGCTCGCTGGCTCCCCCCCCCCCTCTTCCTCTCTCTCAAATCTTTATTTTATGAATGTGAGTACTGTCATTCTGTTGAGATGCACCAGAAGAGGGCTTTGGATCCCATTACAGATGGTTGTGAGCCACCATGTGGTTGCTGGGAATTGAACTCTGGACCCCTGGAAGAGCAGTTGGTGCTTTCAACCACTGAGCCATCTCTGTAGCCCTTAAGAGGCTTTGTTTGTTTGTTTGTTTGTTTGTTTGTTTAAAAAGGGTCTCACTATGTAATTTTAGCTGACCCGGAACTTGCTATAATCAAACTATAAACCAGACTAGCCTCTGCTCCCTGAGTGCTGGAATTAAAGGCGTGCGCCACCACACCTGACTTTAGAAGGCATTTTATTCAACTGTGGGCGTATTTATTGTTCTAGAAAGGATGTCTTATTTACCATGTTGGAGAAAGTGAGAACTTGAGAAAATTGTTCCTTCCACCTCCACACCATGACTTACTTCTCTCAAGGCTCAGTTACTCCCTCTGCTGTTTTAAACATTGGATTTTGAAGTGCTGTAGTGCTCTGTGTATATCCCTAAGCTTGCTACCTGCTTCTCAGGACACCAGTGCTAAGCCATTTGTTTTGCTAGAATTGGGCTCATAAGTCACTTGTGTGTAGACGGTAGACTGTAGGTAGAGAAAAGGTGCAACACCTTTCAGGTTCTGCCCACACTGCACACTAGAGGGGGATCACAGAAGAAAGACCCTCTGCAGTCACTCTGCTTCCCAACCACCCTCCACCTCTGCCCAGCAGAGGGTGCTGGGACGGAGAGAAAGAGTGGGATGATCAGACATGACCAAACACAAGAACTAACCTCGCCCACCCTTGTGAGGCAGCTGTTAATCACCCCCTTTAAGGCTGAAGAGGGTCTACATCTGTCTGACATTCCAGATCATACTCATCTCCACTTGTCCCACCCTTTGTGACACCAGTGACTGTCCTGTCCTCTCGTCCCAAGTGCTATAAACAATAAAGTAACCTTAACCTGGGTTTCTAGACAAGACACAGTTTTTTAAACTTGACTATTATACAAAATGATGATTATAGTGTGAGTGTGTGTGTGTGTGTGTGTGTGTGTGTGTGTGTCTCCATGTGCCCATATCCATCCCTGTATAGTCTACCCCATGGCTGGTGATAGATGCCCCAAGCTCTTTGAGAAAATGTCCTTCAAGGGTAGATAATCTGCCTGAGGATTAGTTAAACGTGTGTAAGCGCATGACTTAAATGAAAACACATTGGCCCA
The DNA here is from genome assembly GCF_900095145.1 of Mus pahari. NCBI lineage: Eukaryota > Metazoa > Chordata > Mammalia > Rodentia > Muridae > Mus > Mus pahari. Next base: position 38,864,029 of record NC_034605.1, read on the forward strand.
TTTAACACTGGTGTCTGTCCCATTTCTATATGTCTATCTGTGTGTCCAAGGTTATATTTGTTTCAAATATGGAAAAATATAGAGCCAGTAGTTAACAATGAATTTTGTTACATAGAGATTTGAGTCAAAATTCAAATCCCTCTCCCAAAAGAAAGAACTAGATATTATATCTGAATATTAATAATATATTTGAACTGCTATGGTCTTATGCACATTAAAAATGTGCTAACCAGTAATTAGGTTTTTTTTCCCTGCTAAACATAAAAAATGCTTTTATTTTTAGAAACTTTAAAAAACAAACATAACTAATGTTAATCTTTTTAATGACTTTATTACATTACACTTTATCCTGTGTACATGAGTGTACTGAGGCAGGAGGATCACATACAAGGTCAGTTTAGGCTACATGGCAAAAGGAGACAGGCTGAGAGCCATATGCTATCTAGAGCAGTGGTTCTCATTCTGTGGGTTGTGACCCTTGTTGGGGGATTGACCGGCCCTTTCATAGGGGTCACCTGAAAACATCAGTAAACACAGATATTTACATAATGATTCATAGTAGCAAAGTTACAGTTACAGAGTAGGAACAATATCATTTCATGGTTGGGGGTTACCACAAGGTGAGGCATTGTATTAAAGGGTCACAGTGAGACAAGGTTGAGAACCCTGCCATAGAGGCAGGGCCTATGTGAGAGACAGCCTGAAGGAAGAATGCCCTCCTACAGAATCCACTGCATTAAATAAAGATCATCTGCAGAACTCTGGGAAAGCCCATCCCTGCTGCTCCAGCCTGAATCCTTTGTTATGCATTCCTAGCAAACCTTGTGGAAGGCTGGTTCCTTCTAAAAATATAGTAGACCCAAAGTTAGGGACAGTCTACAAAATAAGTGGAAAACATTTTTCAAAACTACAGGCAGAAGTCATGATAAAAAAGACAGGAATTGCCCCAGAGAGAGCGCGAAAAGAAATGGAAGGAACGCAGGACAGATCCCGGAACAGAAAGGCACATTAAAAGAGGACATGGTGAAGTTTGAGTGAAATCTACATAAAGTACTCCAGTGAAGATTGAAATAAAATTAGTTAAGTATTAAAAGAAAAATAGAACTAAATTGATTTTTTTTAAAGCTCGTATTTTAATTTTATGTATGTAAGTGTTTGTATGTATGTATGTATACATGTATGTATGTGTACCACATGAGTGCCTGGTATGCACAAAGGCCAGTGTGTTGGAATTAAATTATGGACAGTTGTGGGCTGCCTAGTATGGGACTGGAGCTGAATCCACATCCTCTCCAAGAAAAATCTATTCTGAACCTCTCTCCAGCCCATGAGAAGTGGGGTTTGTTTGTTTGCTTGCCTGCTTTGGTTTTTGTTTTTTAAATGTTGAGATTCATTAATATATTTTAATAGGAAAAACAAAAGCCTTATTTTCTCTGTGTGTATGTGTATGTGTATATGCGTGCGCGTGCACGCCTGTGTTTTCCCATTTGTTGCACCCAAATGTATTGACTTTCTCTATTCCATAGTTTTCCCCAATCCCATGACCTATCTACTTTGACAGCTCCTTGGTCCTATAATTAGGTCAACAGAGACCACTGAAAGGACACTGCATGGAAATGTCCCTTTTGCTTTCCTTTGCTGTGTGGTGGCCCAGGGGGCAGCCAGCATGTTTGTGTGCACAGCCCCTCAGAGCTTTGGGCAGGCTGCCCTCCTCCGGCTTTCTTTCCCTCTTCACTTGTCTCCTGCTCCTCTGGAAACAGATGGATACATACAATGTGAATGCATAAAATACATCTTATCTATTTATATATTTAATACAGTTTAAATGAATAGAACACATACATGGGATATATACATACAAGACTTGTCTTGCCCATAGTGATAGTTAATTTTGCCTGTTGACTTGGCTGTGTCAAGAGATGCCCAGACAGCTGAGGAAGGATATTTGCAAGTGTTATCTATGAAATTGTCGGTCCCAGAAAGAGATCAGCAGTAGAGTGAGCCAGCGCTGGGCAAGATCGTTCTCATAGCTGTGGCCAGCTTTGTTCTGGCTGAGGGTCCATTTATGGCAAAAGGGCGGAATAGGGTGAATTCTTGCTCCCCAAATAAGTGGGAATCATGAGAGACAGTGGATCCCAGAGCCACCAACATTAGAATCTTGACCTCTTTAAGGTGTCACACGATGTTTCTCCTTAAACTTTGTATAGTAACTTTGGGCTTCATTGGCAGATTTTGCCTGTAATAATTATTTCTGTTGATTATATATTCTATTTGTTTCTTCTACATTTGTTAGATAGAGTTCTGACCCTTCTCTTTATGTGTTAGTCAGTTTGTCCATCCATCCATGTAATCTGTCCATCCAATCTATCCATCCATCCACCTACCTACCTACCTACCCATGTGCATATATAAATGTAAATTATTTTAATTATTTGTGTTACAACCTAGTATTCTTCTGTTCAGTTCCAGTTTTGGTCACTGCCCCCACCTCTGTTTTCAGCCTCTCAGGGTTGTTCAAGATTCATCTTGGACCTGCTCTGAAGGCCTGCTCTAGGACCAGCAATTTTCTGAAGATCCTACTTTATCGGAGAATGATATTTAGTACCCCAGTTCAGGGAGTGCTGGATGCTACTGAGGTGTTATTGCTTCTGAGCCACCCACAGGACAGAACTGTGGAGTGTGTGTATGCATGTGGGTGGGTGGGTGGGTGCGCACACACATACATGTAGACATTTTGATTGAGTCCTTCCCATAAGTACTCCACAACCCAGCCCAGCAGTGTTCATTCTAACTTTGCTTAAGTGGATTGGCTGTCTTTCTGGCAGTGAAGCGCTGGGTTCCTGATAGCCATGCTGCATTTTCTCATTTGCCCACTTCTTGAGTTTGTCAACTCACATTCTTAGGAGGAACAACCTTATTAACTAGATCAAGTTTTAATGAATGATAGCCCATGGACCAAATCCACTCTGCTTCCTAGTGTTGTAGACAGTTTTTTGGAGTAGAGCCTGCCCATCTGTTTGTGTTTGTCTATGATTGCTTTTAGTACATTGATCAAGTCAAGTTCTTTCAGAGAGTGGATGGTCTGTAAGGCTGAAAATATTTGCTCTCTCACAGAGTGAGCTTGCTAACTGTTGAATTCTTCTGAGAATAGATTTTTATATGAAATTTTGTCTTTAGCTTTACTGAGTGAAGATGTTTTCCAGTTTATTCCTCTTCTGCTCCCTTCAATGTGGTGATTGTACTCATTTGTACAATTGGGCACACTCCCTATTCCTTGTATTTACATTGTAGGTCTTCCCACAGTTGACTGGAATGAAATATTTTGGCTAAGTGGTGGAACCATATAAAAGGCATACCAGATTCAGTGCTCCCTGCTCCCGCCCTTTCCTCCTCTCATTCCAACAAGGTCTGCACTTCGTCCACCTATTGCTCTCATCCCCTGCGGGTGAGAAGTCTTCTTGTATGTCTTGTACAGATGAGTAAGTATATGTGTATGTTGTGTGTGTGTATCTGCTTGGTATTGCCGTAGTGAGCAGCGGATCGTAGATTGTATCCTTTTGCAAGTTGCTCTTGTCCATCTTCAGCTACTCAGTTCTCAGTGATCATCCTTGGGACTCAGAACTATCCAGTTGGTCGGCTTCCTTCCTAGATACCGCATTCAGAAAGTCTCTGTGTTCCATGGTTAGATGGTACTGGAGTGAAAAACCGTGTGTGCGTGTGCAGTCTTCTACTGTTGGGGGCATGTCTCCAGGATTTGTTCCTAAGTGAGATCACTGGGAGAAAATACAAATGCAAGTGTAAATTGTGTGGTGTCAGATTTGTCTCCAGAGGGGCAGGCCGCTCGAGTTCAGCTTGTCATCAGGTGCTGGGCCTGTTTCCATAGTCTTCGTAACACACCTCACCTCAGTTTTTCTTCTGTGTCCTTACCTTGCAATTTTTCAGTGCTTTCTGTTGGGTATTTTATGCTTTTTGTTATTACTTCTTTTGGATAATGAATTGCCTGCTTCGCATTGTATATTTTTCCCATTTATTATCAGCTCTTACAGTCTTCAACTTAGGTTCTTTGCGTGGCCAGGTACATCTTGATGGTTTTTCCTGCACATTTTTTTCATGATGACTTTTTTAAAAGGTGTGTTTTGAGATAGCCAGGCTGGCTTTCAGCTCACCAGGTAGCAGCAGCTCATCTGGTCTCCTGATCCTCCTGCCTCTGCCTCCTGAATGCAGTGGTCACATGTTACTCCTGATTCCCTGTGGGGATGTGTTAGTTTTGCCTTCCTGCCTCCCCCCCCCTTGCCTCCATGAGAGTGACCCAAGCCATGTTTCTCTAACTGTAGCCTGCTTACACGCTCTTCCTCCTGTGTGCGTGACGAGACGCTTTCCATCCCCCACTGAGCAGGACTCAGCTCTAAGGGCAGTTCCCAAAGGATTTCCCAACTAGAAAAAAGTAAGTGCCTCTAATTAACTTCTTAGAAGGTACTACTTTTAAAAGTCGTTTGATATGTGCGTACTCTGTAATGACTGCCTGTGATCATATGGCCTGTACCACTTCATAACGAGTTTCAGAGTTAGCCAGTTCCCATGTCTGTATGTAGTGGTGAACTGTTTAGACCTGACACTTGGATTTCATGAATTCGTTCCACCTAGCATACACTAAAGCCTCCAAATTCCAGTGCTAACTTGAGTGATATCCTAGTGTGTGGGGGCTGTAAAAATAAAGTGGCATCAGCTGAGTGGCTTATAAAGAGCAGAAATGTATTACTTCATAGAACTAGAGGCTAGAATGCTAATAAGTTCTGGGCACCAGCAGGCTTGGTGTCCTGAGCTCTTTCTGGGATTCATAGATGATGCCCTTTGCCTGTGTTCTCAGATGGGAAGGGGCTAGGCAATTCTCAGGGGTCTCCATAATGATGGCAGGAAGTCTTTCACAGGGGTGGAAATTCCTTCCTGACCTAATTGCTTTTTAAAGGGCCTACCTTCTAATGCTATCATATTTGGGGTTAAGTTTCATTGTGGTGTTTTGGTAGGCAATATTCTCACCACAGTAAATGGCCATTCACGTCCATTCTCACGTCCATTCACTTGCTGCTGGAGGCTCTCTTTTGTACCTAGTGAATTGAAAGGGGAGCAAATACTTGCCATTTATGACTGGTCACCCACACGGGAGACCAGCACAGTGGGAGCTAGTAATGATTCAGGTTTGGGTGTCCTCACTCAAGGGCCAACCCCGGAGACTTCTTATAGTCGGTATTATCCAAGGGACATTCCTGCAAGCTTGTGAGCCCTTAAGAAGGATTTCTTCTAGGAATAATTAGAGTATGAGAAGGATAAAGCAGAAGTGATGCAAAAACATTTCTGTGTTACGTTATATAGTGTATTGCTTTTTTCCTTGCTATGACCAGTATATTATGATCAAATACATGACAAGCAATATAATAAAGAAAGGGTTTATCTTGGCTCACATTTTAGGGGGGTGCATAGAGTGAGGTGGAGAAAGCATGGTGGAAGAGCTCTGTAAGTAGAGAGAGCTGTGTGGGGTGTCTGTATGTTTGTGTGTGCACATGCACGCAGATAACCCACAGCAGCCAGAAGAGGGTGCCATATCTGTAGTTGGAGTTAACTGTTGTGAGCCACCTGATTTGGGTGTTAGGAACTAAACTTGGGTCCTTTGGAAGAACAGCAAGTGCTCTTAATCACTGAGCTGTTTGTGCAGCACCTGCTTTCTCCTTTTTGTTTAGCCCTGGACCCCAGCCCCATGGACGGTGCCACCCACATTCAGGGTAGGTCTTTCCTCTTCAGTTAAGCCATTCTGGAAACCCTCATAGATATGGCCCGGGCTGTTTCTTTGGTGCTTTCTAAGTCCCATCAAATAACAGTCGAGATGAACTGTTACACATTCTACTATGGCAGGAGTAATAGATAAAATGAGAACAAGATCTTGTGGAAACAATCAGTTTGAATAGAGCATTTGACTTATTGGTGGTTTGTTGGTTTTGTTGTTGTTGTTGTTTTCTTTTTAAAGTCCCTCTGCAGTAGTTGTGGTTTGTTACCAAAAACATGGGTTGATCCCCGTTCCACCATTCTCTTCTGGTCCCGTGGCTGATTCTTGATGGAGGAGCAGTGCTGGCCAGCATTCATTGCCCTGACCCTCTTTGTACTTCTGACTATTATAGTTACTATTATTTTAGTAACTATATTCTCAAGTTTTCTAGGTTTTAAAGGCCAGCTTTTAATTATACACGCACTCAATTACATTATTATTGGAAAATAAAATGTAAAGAAGGCCTGACGCTTCCTTTGGTTCTGGCCTGTGACCTCATGTTCCTTCCAGACAGGCCCCCACTTCGAGTCACTGTTGGTCTCCTGCAGAATTGTCAAGCAAACGTCCTGTAGAGCATCATTTCCCATTGCAGTTTGCTTGCCACTCTATTTTGTTTCCTCTAATTTATTAAGTTCAGTGCTTGTTTCAGTTTTGCAATAAACGGTTCCTTCCTCAGGAATCATTTCAGTGTCACTAGAGCATGTGTGCTGTGTTGAATGACCCATGGAGATGACAATGCTGTGCAGTCTCAGGTGTGCCCCAGACCTATTGAATCAGAACTTGTGTGTTAGTAGGAATTGTGTTAGCATGCTTGGAAGGCAATTATTTGGACATAGGAAGTGCTCATTGCTCAAGGACGAGGACCTGTGCTCCTCCAACCAGAGAACCTGTATTGTAAAGGGTTGGGGGAGCAAAGTATGGCATGGTCCAGCCTGTGATCCTGTTGCTGGTGGTCTCAGGTTCAGTGTCAGACAGCTTAGCCTGCGGAGTTCAAGGCCACTGAGAGACCTTGTCTCCAAAAGAAGAAAAGTAGACAGACTGCTGAGACCTATTAGAAACAATGAATAAATCATTTTGGTACTGAAGAAACAACAAACGAGGCAAAAGTATTCTATTTTGTCAAAAGTGTCCCAGAACCTAAACTAGTCTAACAGCACACCAGGGCCAACATGGCTTCCTTTTTGTAACTGCTGATGTAGGTGATGACTTTGTCTCTTCCCATTGGTGGGAGCTCTGGTTCACAACGTGATGGGATTGGTTAATTGGGGAAGAGGAATGTTCAAGAAGTGAGTCCTTGCCAAGGTTATTCTGGCCACAGCGTACTTGAATATGATCATGTAAGTACGCATGCAAAGGGTCTAGTACTGCAGCTTTCCCCAGCAGCCAGATGCTCCTCATGTTGCTGTGCATCCTGCATCATCCTTTCCTGACTCTCCTTCATTGGTCTGCCTCTCCCTCCCCCCCTTTTTTCTTTTTCCTCTTAGAGGTCCAGTAAGGTAGTAAACTCTCAGGGTGAATCAGATGAAAGTACCAGGAGAAAGTCAGATGGAAGGGTGTGTATTAAAGGGCCTGCCAGTTGCCTGCCCAAGTGTGGGATCAGTTTGAGTGCTAAGTTTATTTTCTGTGGCTATGGTTGTATGTTCCTTATTGTGTGTAACATGGGCTTAATTGTTACAACTTTGTAAGTTTTCATCTCAAATTGGCGAGCTCTCCCCCTGCTATTATAAAAGTTCTTTTGGCTTTTCAGGAAACTTCATGTTCTTGTATAGAGATGCTGAGTCCACTCTGCTGGGTCCTGTGGAACCTTCTGGGGTTTTCATGGTAGGAAATTACATTGAGTTTCGGCATCATTTTGAGTGAACAGTCTTGACTACTGATGGTTTAACACGGATGGTGTCTCAGAACTTGTTTTTAAGCCCTTTGATGTTTTGTGGCTAGGTGCATATGTACATATATTTACACGTGTGTATGTTGCACTTAACGCCTTCTTCCATATCTATTGCATTTCCTCTGCTAGGCTGGCGGTTTCCAGGAAGGGCTATTCAGATAGGCTTGGTAGATAACGTTGCAGATTTCATGGAGGTACTGGGAATGTTCCAGGATTTCACTATGAAGTGTCTTCCACGTGTCTGGAAGATACTCTTGTGTCCACACTTGCTGGGAGGAGGTTGTTTCCTGCCTTTGAGAGGAATGAGTGGTTGCCTTGGAGGCACACTTTCGCAGCTCCTTGTTTGCTGTTATCAGATCCTCTTAAGTATCTACTGTTAAGCTGGTCATCGATCTGGTCCCAGACCTGCATCTCTCAGGTGCCTGGGATGCTTGGCTCCCTAAGGCACCTGGGATTTTTTTCCCCCACCAAAAGATTCAGTTTGCTACACTTTGTTTAGGAAGTTGGTTGTATATGAGAGATTTCTGCACCATTCCAGTTTTGCTTTATTGGTGGTTATTATAATCTTACTGCTTGTCTCTCTGTTTTGGGAAAATTTGCCCAGAGTTTCTTTCTCAGACTCACAGTAAACAGATTTGTTGACATATTTTGTGTTTTGAGTAAAACTGTACATTCCACTTATTTTTAACTTCTACATTCTAGCAAACTATAGAGACTAAAATGTGTCCTAAAAATATTGGATTGACTTTTATGGAACATTTTATAAGCAACTGCTTTCATATTTAGTCGATTTTTTTTTTTAAAGACTTATTGTATTTTCATGTGTGTAAGTGTTTGCCTGCATATATGGATGTGTGCTGTGTGTGTACCTGGTACCCTTGAAGGTCAGAAAAGGGCATTGTATTTCCTGAAACTGGAGTTAATGGGTGGTTCTGAGTCACCATGTGGGTGCTTGGAACGGAACCAATCTCCTGTCTTCTGCAAGAACACCAAGTACTGTAATCACAGGGCCATCTCTCCAGCCCTGGAAAGACTTGTAAGTCACTGACTTGCATTACTACAGCAGTGGTTCTCAGCCTTCCTGATGCTGCTACCCTTAATACAGTTCCTCATGTCATGATGACCCCTCTCCACCATAAAATTATTTCATTGCTACTTTTTTTATTAGATATTTTCTTTATTTACATTTCAAATGCTATCCCGAAAGTTCCCTATACCCTCCCCCTGCCCTGCTCCCCTACCCACCCACTCCCACTTCTTGGCCCTGGCTTTCCCCTGTACTGGGGCATATAAAATTTGCAAGACCAAGGGACCTCTCTTCCCAGTGATGGCCGATTAGGCCATCTTCTGCTACGTAGGTAGCTAGAGACACAAGCTCAGGGGGTACTGATTAGTTCATATTGTTCTTCCACCTATAGGGTTGCAGACCCCTTCAGCTCCTTGGGTACTTTCTCTAGCTCCTCCATTGGGGCCCTGTGTTCCATCCAATAGATGACTGTGAGCACCCACTTCTATATTTCATTACTACTTTTTAACTGTAATTTTGCTACTGTTAGGAATCGCCATGTAAATATCTATGCTTTATGATGGTTTTAGGCGACCCCTGTTAACCAAAGCTAGGACTAGAGATCGCTCTGGCAGATGTGCCAGCTGCCGTTTTTGTGAGCTTGAAGGAGCTCAAGCAGAATCATAAATAGGCTCCTAGGAAATGGTGTATTTTCCTAATGCAGGCGGAGTGCGGGTAGTAGTGTAGTGAACGTTCCCTTGGTAGCATCTCTTGGACCGTGGATCACAATGTCAGTTTGTGTGCATACATGCATGCATGTGTGTGTATGTGCATGCCAACTGTACCTACCATCCTAGAATGGTGATGCAGATTATACACCAATTACACACTTCTCTCCTTTCTGTGTTGTTTATGATGGTCGATCCTCAGGACACACAGATAAACAGATCATCTTGAAAAGCAGCTAACCATGGAGAGATCTGGGTTTCCTGTGAGGGGAACGTAAGTGCTCCTCCGATAGGCATGTAGTGTTCTCAACAACTGTAGTGGATCTTTGTAGCATTTGTATGTGACTCAAAAGTGATTACTGAAAAGATCCATATACCGGATTTACTCTTGTAGGACCAAAAAAAGATGTTAAAGTTTCTTAAAAAATAAAGTTCTACCAAGAGGTGACTCTAAAGCTGGGTGTCTTGTTCTGACCTCAGCACTTTAGTGTTTGTGCTGCCTGTTTATCAGGTTCCGTTATTAGTAGCCAACTAAACCAGGCTATGCCATGAGTTCCCCCTATAGATTCTGTTCTTTCTGCACTGTCAAGTGCTTCGGGATCTTATACACCTTTTCTAGTGTCTTCTGTAAATAAAATGACCCCACACTCACCACACTGGACACTCCCTTGATCCAGGAGAAGCTTCAGTGCTGCCTCCTGCAGCCTTTGTATGCCTAACTTTTGATAGACAGGAACGGCAGGTGGCACCCTCTAGTGGTGTAGTTTTAAATATCAGCCCTTAAGGTCCTGTCCGTGACTGTCCTTATTACCACTGCCACCCATGCCTTGTCAGAGTGGCTCCACCTCCCATCACTGTCAAGGCTACAGGGTTTCCACATCTTTACCTCTGCCATCTGGCAAGTGACCCCTAGTTCCCTCTCTTTCAGTTTTCAGTAGCAGGATGTTCCTCTGTAGATGACTGTCGCTCAGCTCTATTTCACTTCTTCAGAGTAAGAAGGAGCAGGAGAATGCTCACCCTTTGACTTGGGTAGAAGGAGTTCAAGAGTCAGCAGAGGCTGGTACAAGAAATTCCTGGAAATAGTTGTGGCTGGAGCTGCACTTTGAGAAGTTAGAGCAAGCAGCTGCAGTCTTTCTACAGCTCCCCCAAGGTGTGTTTGAGATAATTTAAATAGAAGGTACTGCTTGACAGACAGTCCTATCCCAGCTGTTAGAGTCCAGATGTCCTGCCCACTGACGTGTTTTGCTTACTTATACACGGGGAAGTGAGCATCACAGGGAGTGCTTACAGTAAGAATTTATTAACACTAGTATTGATGTCTTAAAACACTTTAACAGTATGTAATACCAGCCACGTGTTTGGTGGGAAATGGGTCTCTACCTGTTTTGGTTCCTCATAAGAAGAGACATGATAGACATGGACACAGGGAGTTGTGTGAGGGGAGACAAGGTCAGTGTGCTGGGTGAGTGAGTGCATTGGGAAGTGGTTCAAAATGATGTCCGCAGGTGTTTCAGATCCTGGTGAGATACAGTGCCATGCCCACACCGGACTGAATGCTGTAGTAAGAAGGCTTTGCCTCACACCCAAGGCTTTGCCTCACACCCGGAGTGAAGTCTAGAGTGTCGGATTGCTCCTGAATCTTACTCCACTCTTGGCACACACAGTCTTGGATGTCAGTAGCAGCGGGGTCAGCTTTTTTGTATATTCTAGTTGTGCACTAAATTATATTGATCTTAATGATGTGAGGTAGAATCCCATCTCGCCTCACCACTATTGATCTCTCTCTCTCTCTCTCTCACCTCTTCACCCCAGTGGCTGCCATACTCTCCTGGTCCGAGCAACAGGTCAGAGATGCGAAATGTAAACCAGAGGGCAGTGATTGCCATCGCCGTATGGGAATTCTTTAAAGTGCCCTCGCTTTCCATATGGTATTAAAATGTGTGGTTTAGAAAATGTAGTGCATATTCCTTTGTGAGTAAAATGAATTTACTCTGCCCATTGCAAAATCACAGACATACCAAGGTCTGACTTACTTTCCGTTGAGCCATAACCCAAATTTGAGTTGTTGCAGCATCTTGTTTGCCACCTGTATTCATTACTTTTCTATTGCTGTGATAAAATACCATGACCAAAAGCAGGTTAGGAAGGAGGTTTATTTTGGCTTACGGTTCCAGATGGAGACTCTGTATTGGTTACTTTTCTATTGCTGAGATAAAACACTATGATCAAAGCAGCTTGTAGAAGAAAGCGTGTAATTGGGCTTATGATTTTAAAGGATTAGAACCCATAATGACATGGTGACAAACAGCAGAGAACTCACATCTTGATCTACAAGCAAGAAGCCCAGAGCACACTGAGAATGGTGTGAGTCCATTCCCAGTGACACACCTCCTCCAATAAGGCCACACCTCCTAATCCTTCCCAAGCATACACACACACACACACACACACACACACACATGTATATGTACCAGAGCCTGTCCCCATGGCATACTTCTTCCAGCATGTTTCCATATCCTCCCCAAACAGTGCTGGCAACTAGGGATTGAAGATAAGATAAAAGCCTGTGCTAGACACTTTCATTCAAACTACACCACCACCTTTATTCTTTCCTTATTTAAGAAATAAATCAACTTCTTTTTAACCTCTTCCTTTTAAAAATAAACTTTAGAATTAGAGTGGAGTGGTGGAAAATCACCCAACAGAAATAAATGTCTAAAACACATGAATAGACAAGGCTCATTTCAGTGAAATATAAGTAGCGCTTATTGATTGATGACTAACTCTATGTTGTTAATATGTGGCCCCCACACACACACACACAAAATAAAAAAGATGATCAGCCTTTTTTTTTTTGTTGTTATTGAGAAATTTAACACTTAATTAAGTTCACTTTGGTTCTGAGGAGTCCAGAGCCATGGGGTTGATATTAGACTGCAGTCTTTCTGTCAGGGAGACCATACTCTGCTCCACGGCCGTTGGCTTCATCAAAGACCATGAGGTGACAAAGGCAGCAGCCATAGCGGAGCCAGTGCCAGGGGCGCCTCACAAGCACACCAGACTCCTACAGGTCTTGATCTGGAGCTTCTCAAGGTGTCCCAGGACAGACGTGCACTCCAGTTCATCAAGAAGACGGTGGGTGGTCCACACATCCGTGCCGAGAGGAAGCAGCAGGAGCTGAGGGACATGCTGGAAGTCATGAGGAAGACGGCAGCCAAGAAGAACGAATGCCCCTTCCCCCAATTCTGTGTAGCACAGTTAAAAACAGCAACAAAAAACACAGACTGCGCAAGAGAGGTCTATGCTCTGGACTAGTTGCTCTCAGCCTTCCCAATACTGAAGCCATCTACTATAATATGGCTCTTCGTGTTGTGGTAACCCCCACCCGTAGAATTATTTTGTTGCCGCTTCATAGCTGTGATTTTGCTACTGTTAGGGTGTGGGTATCTGATATGCAAGCTCTGTGTAAGGGTTGCTCAATCCCCAGAGGAATCACAGCCTTCGGGTTGAGAACCTGGGCTAGATTCTTTATTGCTGCCATTCAGTATGGAAAACGAGCCATGGTTATCTATCTGCCGAGCTTTCCGTACAGTTGGCAAAAAGTTTCCTGTAAGTTATGTAGACAACAGAGAGCCCGCCCCACAGACTGTTATCTCTGTTTATTATACTCTCTGTGTTTTAGTACTTCAGTATTGTTAGTAATCTCATAAAATCAGCAATGTGAGCATCAAGATTGGCTTCAGAATGAATAGGTGGTTAATTTCAGAACTTCAGAATTAACAGATAACAGGTGGTTGTGAGCCTCTTGACATAGCTGCTGGAACCTGAACAAGGGCTTGGGCAAGAGCACCACACACTTAAGGGCTGAGCCATCTCTCCAGCCACCAAATGGTTTTTATTTTGATCACTTTTACTTCCTAAATCTGGAACTTGTAAATCACCGTTATTCTCGTAAAGCTTAAGATTTCTGTGCTGGCCACAAATACCACCTGTGACTACAAAAGTAGAAATGAATTCTCCAGACCCACTGTGGGGCTAATGATCTGTGTGTGCTTTCAAGTTTCACCTTCCTAGAGGAGGTGGGAATTTAAACCAATAAGGTTCTCGTTTGCTCCACTTGAGTGTTGTTCCCTCTGGATTTAAAAGTTTTATCCCCCAGGGTCCTGGAGTTTGGGCCTTCTGCTCCCTTTTTAGACATGCCACTTGTCTTTGTGTCACTGCCAAGCTTGGCTCTTGCACATGACCCTGATGAAGGTTTCTTATTATAATTGCTGTTGTTTGGTTAGTGTCGTTTTGTTTCTGTCTAAGACAAGGTCTCTCTGTGTCACCCAGGGCTTGGGCATTAGAACCAAATGCCAGGATCACACTGTATGTGCCGCCATGCCTGGCAGATACTGACACTACTCATTAAAATGTTTTTAATGTGTTAGCAGTAGAAGAAAAGTAGGAATATAAATGTAATAGAGAAACAGGTTGTAATCAATATCACAAAAGGAAAGAGCAGCAAGGGACACATGGCTCAGGGTTTGTCCCTTTATATGCTGTTCATTAGTGTGCCTGAGAGGTGAGAAGGTGGTAGCATATGGTTACCTCTGTCTGTCTGACTCTCTCTGTTTCTCTGTTCTCTCTCTGGGAGTGGGGGGGAGAGAGAGAGATTGATTTGCTTAGATTATACAATCAGAGATTAGATAGTCTTAGCAGTAGCTGGAGACTGAACAGGCAGTGAGCCCAGTAGCTGTTTACTCTGGAAGCCTCTGAACAAGAGGACCAGTGGTACAGTCCCCATCTGTGGCTGAGATGTAGTAGCCCCCTGGAGAGTCAATGGTAAAAGGACACATTATAAGCTAGAGAAGCCAGGGCCAGTGCCCATCCATACAACATCAGATGCACTTGGGAAGAATGGAGCCTGGTTTCCTCTTCCGCTTTCTTTCATCTAGGCCCCAAGCCTATTGTTTGATGTTGCCCACATTTCAGAAGAGCTTTCCCTCTTAGCCATGATAGTCCTATGTGCCAGTCCTCTCCAGAAACACCCTTGCAGGTAACACCCAGATGTGTGCTTCACTAGTTTTAAGCATCTCTTAATCCAGCTCAGTTGACATGGGCTATCATAGATGGTTAATCCGTTCTTGTGTCTAGTGCCCTACTAGAGATGAGATGATCTTGTGATATGTGTTCATTGTCCTGGATATACTAAGAGAGTTGTCCTTGGGGTGGAATACTGGGTGTGGGCTGCTGACATGTGTCACTCCCACATCTTCATGGTAGATGATAAAAGAAAGAGGCAGGGATGGTATCTGACCCATTCTCCTGTGATCCCAGTTTGTAAGTAGCTGACACTCCCTTACTGAATGAGTAAGCATCTATATAGATAAGGTGGGTAATATGAAGCTGTGGTCATAAGGGGTAATGACCAGTACTGTCCGCTGTACTGTGTTCAGTACTTATGAAGTAGTCGTTAGATGGTTTCACCCAGTGCCATATTCTTACTACATTGATGGCAGATGATGCTAACTATGTTGTGAATAAATTAGAGGTGTTGCCTATAACTTGCAGTGGGTTTCTCAGGGTGTAACCTCATAGGTGAAGGCATATGTTACAGTGGACATATGCAGTGTTCTTATGGGCACCACAGTAGTGCTTTGTCTCCGTAAACCTACTGCAAGTTAAATATCATTTAATACCTGATAATTGTATCACTCGTACAGTGGGGAGAAATTACAGGCCAAACCATTATAAGCTGGGAGGTCAGTTTATCATTTAGATGAAGCCTCTGAGAACAGAAGTGCTAAGAATGTAAGTTACATGCTAAGAATGTGAGTTACGTGCTCTCAAGATGCATTTTGACCTATGTTGGCTTTTATTGCATTGCCAGACATAAAATGGTCCTATTTGGAAAACTATTGTACAATAACCAAGGGAACCTCTATGAAGTAATTGTCCTCGATAGGAGTCTGGTTGTCCTTACTTCATCCATTGCTTTACTTCATGCAGTGACACCAGGCTGTGTGGCCGTATGTATGCTTCCAGTCAGTACATGTGAAGTTGATAGCATCTTGAGTTTCTTTTCCACATCTCATACTTTCCTAAGGAGGGGGGAAAAAAAACTTTCTTGATAGGTAGTATGTACAAAGTAATTTCTACAAAAGAGAAATTATTTTTGTTTTAATTGCAGTGTGGCCTGTTTCAGCAAAAATATTTTCATGAGAACCGTTTTTTTAAGCCTCCATTTAGAATACCTTTGTTCAACAGATAATTTAACAAGACAAAACGTTGTCAAATAAATTGCCACTTTCATCCTTTCGAATGGTTGGCTATATTTAGATGCTGTAAAATTTAGCCTTTCTCCAATTCAAAATAGGAGCTCAAAAATGTTCTTTCCCACAGCTCTTAATGTTTCAAAGTATACTCCGTCTTTCAGGGGCTTTAAAACTCATTTCTTCAGTTCATTACTTGGTTTTATGTTTATTTCACTGTTTACTTGTAAACTCTAATTTCAGTAATTGGCATTTGTCAAAGGCTTCAAAAAGTACAAGTGGTGTGTGTGTGTGTGTGTGTGTGTGTGTGTGTGTGTGTGTGTGTGTGCATGCACGCACACACACACATTCTAGGAATTATTGGCTTCTGAAAACCTTTGTTGAATGCTTCGATGGACTTCTTCCCACTATTTTAAACAAAGAAACACCTTTGTTTTAAACATCTCATCCAAAAGGGTCCAAGTCATTTTGTGATACTCGATTGACTTTTCAAAGTAGTCTTTTGAAAGTCTACCTGTGTGTGCAGCAGGGAGAGTCTACATACTGTTAAGATGGAGTACTTTTTTGTTGTACACACACACACACACACACACACACACACACACACACACACACACCTACTGCATTCAACTACCTACCTATCTTATGTATATATGAGAAAATTTGTGTTAGTGTGAAAAACCACAAAATCCAATAATGGTCTGCATTGAAACGTTGAACGTTTAATACAGTGAGGTTTTTACCTTGCAGGGCAGGATTCAACAAATCTTCTGTAAAGGACCCGTGGGTCAATTTGATCTGCTCTGTCACACATACTGGTCAGCTATGGTGCTCCAAAGATAGCTGTTGACAGTATGCAAATAACTGTGTGTCTATGCACTGAGGAATGGTAAACATTCCTTTACCAACACCAAGATAAGAATTTTTATACATTTTATGCCTAATAATTTATAGTCTTTTGTTTGTTTGTTTTTTGTTTTGGGGTTTTTTTTTTGGACTTTTCCCAGCCCCTGAAAGCTGATAGAAAGCAATCTTACCCTAGAGGCTGTGCCAGCCAGAGCACAAGGCAGGTGACTTTGGCTTGCAAGTTACTATTAGTGACCCTTGCCCTGTGGATTAGGTGAAAATGTAGAGTTAGTAATGCAGTTGATTCTCTCATAGAGAACTGGGAATGATCTGGTGTTGTCTACATCAGTAGGGGCCATCATTTCATGGCAGGACATTTCTGGAGGAAACAGACACAATTAATCAGATACGCCACTTACTAACTAGAAAGTGGGTCTTGGCAAGCATTTAAATGCTGTGGTTGTAAAGATGTAAACGTCACAGCTGTACTTCAATATCAGATTTGACTGTTTCCTTCTTTAAAAGTGGGTATTGAGCCGGGTGGTGGGGCACATGCCTTTTTTTTTTTTTTTTTTTTTTTTTTTTTGGCACATGCCTTTAATCCCAGCACTCAGTGGAGTTCAAGGCCAGCTTCATCTATAGAGTGAGTTCCAAGACAACCAGGACAACTCTGTCTTGAAAAACAAAAGCGGGGAAGGGAAAGGAAGAAAGAAAGAGTGTATTATGCTAGTTTAGAGTCTGGCTCTCATGGGTCCATTGTGGCACATATGGACAGATATGCAAATTACACAGTCATCATTAATTTGCTTGAGCAATGAAAATATAATTCTTGTTCACTAAGCCTGTATTTAATATTTTAGGTCATTACTATTACAGTAGCCTATTGCCAAATGAAAGCAATCAAAACAAAGAAGGGATTTAGACCAGAAATGAGACACATGAGAACCCACTCTGTTGATAACCCAGTGGTCCCTGAACTAGAGAGTGCTGTCACATGCTCCCTTTATGGTGGAGAGTGTGTGCCACATGTGCTGGAGGCACGTGCAGTTAGGAAAAGGCCAGGAAAAGTGGTTTACTGCTGGTTGGCTGCAGGAGCCTGCTGATGTAAGACATGCTGTATAGACAAGATTAAGACAGAAGATGCAAGATGAACTAGGTACAGACCGAATCCACATGACCTTATTTTAATGCAACACTGAATCATATGTAATTTAAAATGGAAAAATACGATGGCCAACCCAGTTTGGATAATGTGACGAGGTGTAAGACTGTCTTTGGCAAACCAAGACATAAGGTTAGCCTATTTAAATCCATAAGATCAAGCGTTTCTGGAATCTGAATGGTTCTTCTCTTGTTTCAATTTGGTCAGCAAAATAATGCGGTTCCTGCAACAGTCTCAGAACCCGGTCAAGTGTCCCCTGCAGTTCAAGACGCGGAGACTCAGGTACAATTGTCTGTTCCCTATTTAGTACACAGCATGGACTGCCCATGGGTGTCAGTAAGGGTTTTTCACCTGTGTCCTGAACCAGTGTACCTGGCATCTGAGAGAAGCTGTGGGTTTCTGATTCTGTCTCAGATACAGGTTCAGTAAGTACTGGCACATCAGAAACTCTAGCCCATCTATTTTTAAAAGATTTATTTTACTTTTCCATGCCTGGTGTGTGTGTGTGTGTGTGTGTGTGTGTGTGTGTGTGTGTGTGTGTGTGTAAGAGGCCAGAAGCAAATAACAGATAGATCCCCTGCAGCTAGCTAGAGTTACAGGCAGTTGTGAGCTGCTTATATAGTTGCTGGGAACTGAACTCAGTTTCCCCTGAAAGAGCAGCAAGCACTCTTAACCCTGAGCTGTTGCTCCAGCACCACTCCTGCCTTTTATCTAATTATCCATCATTCTCCTCGGTGTTCTCCATGCAGCTGCTTGTGGTCCCCACTGTTGTAAAGTGAATTTGTCTGACTTCACATCTGTCTGCCAGCTTAGTAGAGGTCACTCTACACTTTCTGTTGAAGTTGCGTTTGTTGTGTTTTGATTGTTTCTCTCTAGGCTTCATGTGATTCAGCAGGGTTCATTCTCAGATCATGTCTGTGTTTTTGCCATGTCCCTGAGACTTGTGAATGTTGATTGAGGGTTACCTGGAGCTCAGGGCAGCAGCCTTCCCATTTGCTAGAACTTGTGCCTGTGTATCTGAGTCTGTATCGTTTCTTCATGGCTCAAGTTCTGCCTCAGAAACAAACATACTTCCTTCAGAGTCAGCTGGGGCAGAGAGTTTTAACTTTAGGTTTGCATTTGGGCAGGGGAAAAAAAAGTCCTTTAAAGTTCAGTTGTGTTTTAAAAACCAGGCACTGCTTTCTTGGTTTCTACAGAGAGGGTAGAGCATCTCAAATCAAGCGTCTAGCTCTTCAGGGTAAAGGTTGGCCCAGTGAGCAGGGGTAATGGTGGAGTTGCAGGGGAAGGGGGAGTTCTGTTTTCAGTTCTGTGCCTGATAAACACCATCGGACTGTGATCCATCAAGAGAACACATGATCAAATATGGTAAAGCTTTCAGGACAGCAGATTGGTCTTTGGGGTGATTTAAATTGTTTTGCATAACAGAGTTTCACAGAAATTGGAGTGGTCTCTTACAGCAATTAAAAATGTTTAGGGTTACAGATAATAACCTCTCTCCCACAAGTCAGTTTGGAAATGCTTGCTTGTGCCAGGGTCACTTGCCTTTTTTTCAGAGTGGGAATGTCCTTTTTTTGACAAATGCATAAACAAGCAGTCATCTGAGAGCAACACACAGCTTATTTGAAATGTCATCAGCAAAGTTCTTCACAGGCAAGAGTCGCATTGCATTGTGACCAGCTGCCCTGAATGTCTAGTGCATTGAGAAGCAGGCTGGCTGACCAGGGAAGGAGTCTTTCCAGGGACTGTTAGTACCCGACTGCATCCTGCCTGTGCTTTGCCCCTTATTTAGTTGTGAGACATAGCGGCTATTGAGGGTCTTCTGTCTCAGTCACCGGGGAAGCTCCATTTAGCTGTCTGTGGCCTCTCTGCAGCCAGATGAGACTCTTGTTGGTAGCCCCTTCAGCCTCTTGTAAAGCTAAGAGTCAGAGGGTTGAAGGTCACTGTATATCCCAGATATAAGCTACTCTTTGGCTTGTTGAAAATAACTTACTTGATCAGTTTCCTTAAGCAGTCGTCATTGAGTAACAAAGCAAACTTTGAAGAGCTGTAATACATCAGGTACCAGTTGTCAGCGCAGATACTGTTGTTATTGATCAAATGTAGGTTTAATCCCATTTGCCTTAATGATGGCCTTTTTAGGAGCATTCTGGTTGTTTGGGGGCATCGTTAGTGAAGCTCTTATCTTATTCTGTCATCTCGCCTTGAAGCTCTTGAAGGCAAGGGTTGTAAATAATGGCATTAGGACTGTGTGAAGCACCATTCTATGGTACATTTCATGATAATGTTGAAGCCTGTTGGAACTATGGAGAGAGAAGCCAATTACAACAACAGATAATACTGATCTGACACAGCGAGCCTTCATGGAAGTCTACATCACAACTACCCGCCAAGTACAAGAACTTTTAGGTTAAAAGAATTACAAGCAGAAAGCTGTGGATGTGACAGTTAGCAGCATACAGCGTGTTTATATGGTGCTGTTCTTTCCTCCAAGATTCTTAACGGTCTTAGGGGTTCTGTTCTATGTGCTTTGTTAGGAATTAATTGGGGATTGTTATACTGTCTTTCTCTGGCGCTTTTGTGCCTAAGCATCGCTGTTTGAAGACGGTACCCAGACTATAAAGCCGATGAAGCCAGTGTTCCTCTCCACTATTCAGGTTGCAAAGTTAAGTGCCCCATGCCCAGTGAACATGGGAGAAAGCAGAGCCTTCATGAATGAGCCTCACAGTGGATGGAAACTACTGTGTTACTCTTTTGTTGTTGAAAGTACTCTACAGTTAGAAAGGATACTGTTTGAGAGGGAGGATAGTGTCCATCCATTTAAGTTCAGTGGCAGAAGGCACGGCAGAGGCAGCAGGCTGAGGACTGTGTTTCTCTGTTCACTCTCTACTTTTCTTTTACTCAGGACTCAGTGGCCAGGCACGGTCAGGGTGGGTCTTCTGTCTTCAGTTAAACCTCTGAAAACTTGCTCAAAGGTACACTTATAGGTGTCTCTCAAGTGACAGTGAAGTCACAGTGACAGTGAAGCGTAAGCATCACAGCCATAAAAGAAGATAGAGGCACAACAGAAGTCACCCAAGCAGGGATTCAAGGGGCAGATCCTGTGCTGCTGCTGCACTGGGTGTACTAGCTGAGTGACTGCAGGTTAGTCCTTTGGCATCAGGATCCACTGTCTCATGAATATAAAATAAAAATATACTTATTTTTATTTTAATTAAAAATAAACATGTGTAGGTAAGAGGGAAGGTGTTGGTAATGATGCTATAGCTCACTAATAGTTGTCTTTCCTCAGTGTTAGCTTACTGAAGCTCCACTGTAAAGCTCCAAGCCAAGGGCCAGGTGTGCAGTTCATTCCTTGGCAAATTCAGCACATATTCCTTGAACACAGGTACTGGTCTCCGGGGTTATGACAGACAGATAGACAGGGATCTCTTGTCTTGACTCTGATGGAGCTGTGATTTATTTCATTCACATTTTTATGTATTTTATTAAATGCTTTGATTTTGTGGCACTTGACTGGGAAAGCTTTTATTTTATTAAAGCTTGTGATAGGAGAATGGTATTATTTTCCTATTCATTATTCTCTGAACTATTTATAAGAGCAATCCTTTTTTATTCCATCAGCATCTTAAATTTAAAACTGTGGGTTCCTTTCCTTAAGAATTGTACAACAGGGGCTGGAGAGATGGCTCAGTGGTTAAGAGCACTGACCGCTCTTCTGAAGGTCCTGAGTTCAAATCCCAGCAACCACATGGTGACTCACAACCATCTGTAACAAGATTTGGCGCCCTCTTCTGGAGTGTCTGAAGACAGCTACAATGTACTTACATAAATAAATAGATCAATCAATCAATCAATCCATCAATCTTAAAAAAAAAAAAAAAATTGTACAACAGCCCCAAAATTTACAATAGTGCTTAGAACACCAAGTGTAATAAACTTCGTAATGTGTTAGTGTGCATTAGCAAACAGGGAAAACCATGCCATGGAGGACATTGAGTGTGATTGTGAAAAGCACACACTGGAACGTAGCCCAGTCAACAGCGATGCTGCATTAATGGTGAGGTAAAACGTTCCCTAAGGAGAGTAAGGGACAGGGCTGAAGATCGTTTGGATAGCTGGCAGGATGCCTCGGCGCTTGCTTTGCAAACCTGGTGACTAGAGCTCAGTGACTGGAGAGCTGCGTACTTGAGCTGACAAGGAGCGGGGGAGGACAGGTATCCAAGTGACCACAATAGCTGTGTCCGAGCATCCAGCACCAAGACTGTGGTTTATCCTATGACAGCCAGAACTGTCCATTGATTGACCCATCCTTTAGTTTTGTGGTAACAGCTATGGGCGTGGAATCAGCACCTGCTTGGCAAGATGGGCAGTCATTACAGCTGGGCAGTCATTACAGCTGGGCCTGGCCACCCCTTCAAAGCCAGAGGGGCTCTTTTGCTAGAAACAGTCTGCACCGTGTTTGAGCTGTTGTACTCATTCTGCAGCCTTAGGCTAATTTAGCTTAATTTTCTTTTAATTTACTTTAGTTTTCTGTCTGAAATGGATGGTAAAATGGTAGTGAGATTCAAGCTGTGATGTGCATTTGGCCTTAGCGCAGAGCCTGCACCGAGATCATCGAGGGCTCAGGTTTGGCTCTCATGCACTGTTCTCACAGAGGTGTGAGCACCTTACTGTATAGAGATCTTCATGCAGGGAGTGTTCAGCAGGCTGTCTCTGGATATGATCGGGAAGCAGAGCCCGGTGTTGTCTGTAGTTAGAGGTCCTTTCTGAAATGAGCCTTCCCCATCTCTTTTCCCTCACGTGGGGGTTCTGCCAAATGGAACTAGGACAGAGGAGCTAGAAACAAATTAAGGCACTTCCTCCCTGTGGGTCTGCTGGTACACTGCACCCACCTGCTTCTGCATAGCTGAATCGCTATAGCCATGCATGTGGTCAGACTCTACCATGGGAAGAGTCATGGGAAGTATGTGGCTTCTGGTCTGTAGTCCTTGGTGGATAGTGAACTGTGGTCTGGGGCACCCTACAAGATCAGATTCAAACTGCTGAGGTAGCCATGTGTGTATCATTCCCTTTCCTGCAGTAGTTGATCCCTCCCCTCCCTCCCTCCCTCCCTCCTCCCTCCCTCAATCCCTCCCTCCCTCCCTCCCTCCCTCTTCTCTTTGATTTTTAGCCTGGCTGGGTCAGTTTCTATGTCTGTCTCTCTCATGAACTGGGCTCATCTGATTCTTGAACAGTGTTAGGAAGTTTGTTGTATCTTTTGTATTCCTGAGCATTGGGAGTTGGGTTTGAAGGCTCAGTGATACTCATGTTGACCTTTCAACATGAGGTGGCCCTCCTGCCAGATGGAGGCAGATTATGTTACTGGCGGGTGCTGGTTGATGGGTGTGCCAGCTGCTGGGAAGGATTGTGCTTGCCTTGAGTGACACCAGGCACTGGGCAGAGAGCTCGTTTCCCACTGAACTTGTGCCTCTGGTGGCTATTGGGACATGAGGGTTTTCTGGGTTTGTCCTTTCTTTAGTAGGAAAATGTTTTTGTAATGAAGTATTTCAACAGTTGAAGTAAGGCTACTTTTAAACCAGTTTTCAAAGTTCATACAAGTTAAATAACAGGTCAGAATTTAAATTTCTCTTGTGTGCACGACGGTGGGCTTACACTGTTCTGGGTGTGGTGGGTCTGCTTTTGTCGTTGAGCATGTAGCTGTGAGAACCTTTCTGTGGGTTCTTTCATTCCCCTGACGCTGCCTGTCATCGGCTTTTCGGTACACGTAAGGTGGCGCAGGCCTTCCCTGTGCGGCTGAGGAAGATAGGAGCTGACTGGTAGCCACCGAGCACGTGTGTGTGTGTGTGTGTGTGTGTGTGTGTGTGTGTGTGTGTGTGTCCTGTTTGTACTTCATGAGTGGT
>NC_034605.1:38888221-38981855 GCF_900095145.1 Mus pahari
CACACACACACACACACACACATCAGGCCTCCAAGCTCCCAAAGTGCTTATCAGTTCACAGCAAGCTTTCTCCCTGCCCCGCCCTCCATCCCTTGTTTAGTACCAAGGATAGCGCAAAATCCTCTTACCAGTGGCTCCGCCTTCTTGCTGACCTGTTGGCCCCTCCTGTAGATTAGGGCTCTGCCTCTTGCCCTTCTTCCTTATGACAGAAGATCTTTTCCTTCTTTGTACAAAGAACAGCTGCCACCTCTGTGTGCAGGATGGAGCTGATCTCCTGCTGATATATTGTCTTCAAGCACACCCAAGGCTTCTCCCATCTGTCCGGTGTTCCAGGAGAGCTTGCACGTCACCTCTTCCCTTACATGCCTCTTCTTATGCCTTGGATCGGCTCTGTTGACATCTTAGTTTTTCCAAGCACCTGGGCGTCCAGCATCTCTGGGGGTTGTTTTGCATGGCTTTCTGGGAAACATTTCTGTTCCTGGTGAGCCAGCTGAAGGGTACATTCTAGGTCTCTCAGAATACAGTCCTCCGTGCATGTGACACTTGACCTAGCTTTGCTGCGTTCTCTTTCAGCCTACACAGGTGTGGATTAGCTGCCCTCAGGATGCACTGAGGCAGGCCAGTTCTTGTTCCCTGAGCTCATCTTCAGGACATTCTTCCTCAGCCCCATCTTCTGAAAAGTCAGCTGTCACAGTTAACTCCTTATATGAGACAATGCGCAACTTGACATTTAGTCATGGATTTTTTCCCATGGGATTAGGATTTGGGATTCTTCCAATACCCAAAGCCTACACATACTATGAGGCACACTGCTCCCTGGCCCTGGCAGTCTTAGCACAGGAAGACTATGAAATCTTCCATGGCTTAGTATTTGCTCACATGAGAACACTTGCATGCGTGTATGTGTGTATGTGGACAGAGAGATGGTCAAACAGACTGACTGTGCATGCACATTAGGACACACAGACACACACAGCAAACCAGGTAGTCAAAGATCATGTCATTTGACCCACCAGAATGAGTCACTGGAGCCTTACTGAGTGCTCCACTCAGGTTCTTTTATGAAAGGCCATCAATTTAAATGACTTAACGGCACAGGTAGGGGGTCTGTGCCTGCAATTAGACACAGGTAACCCTGTGTGCAAAGGAGCCAGGCTTTAGAATCTTGTTTTTATCGTGGTCATGAGCGGTTTCTGAAGTTCAGACATGGTTCTTGGGTTTGTTTTCTATTTGCTACCAAGAAGGACAGCTTAGACGGCTGTATGCTCGACTTCAGGCAGTCAGGGAGGGTTTTGGTTGAATTTCTGGTACATTAAGCTACTGAGATCTGACCTGCCGTGCACATGTACCGCGGGGGGTTCGCTCCTACAGGGTTAGCTAGCACACCACCCTTGTAGTCCCACCACAGGTGTGCAAAGCACTCTGACGTGTAGCAGTGAGCTCGTCACGCAGCTGAAGAAGAAGCCAATAAACAGGATGGCATATGATGTGTGAGATGTCTGTAAATGTTCAGAAAAAATAGAGGGGGGGGGGAACCTGTTGTGCCAGAACAACATAGTGCTTGATACATTCATTGGGTGCGGTCCTGAGGTAGTAGACTGCCTGAGAAAGGCCTTTGGAGAGCATGAAGGAAGGGAGGGAAGGAGGGAGGAGTGTGAAGAAAGGACTGCATGGCAGAGGAAGCAGGAAGTGTAGAGGCCCCAGCCTGGGACAGCAGTGAGGGTGTCCAGGGATAAGGAGGGGCTAGACCCTGCTGGGCTTTGGGAATGTAGTGCCACAGTCACAGAAGATCTATAAAGAGCACAATGTGATTAATGCACATGTTCTCAGGACCCCAGACGTACTGCTGGAAACAGTGTGGTACCCTGAGCCTATCATGTCAGAGGCACAGGCATTGGGGTTTGCAGTGGTGATTAGAGTAACAGACCTGGGGCAGAAGAGAGAAATGAGAGCCTAGAACCCCAGCACTGGATCCAGATGAGGAAGAAAGCAGGTGAACAAAGTAGTCTGTGTGTTGAAAGAGCATCAGGGCCCGGCCAGCTTACGGCACGCAGGAAGTCAAGGTGCTGCCTCTGTATGACACCTTCAGCCAGCACCTGCTACTGAGGCTCTAAGTACTTATGTGTGGCTGTCCCTGTTGTCCTGACAGCCACTCTCCGACCAGCCAGGGGAGCTGCTGTGTCAGAAACACAGAACAGAAAAGGGGGTGTAAAGCCAGTGGTAGCAGCCACACACACGAACCGCACCTCGGTAACCGATGTCAAGGGCACAGTCTGGTGGCACTGAGATCAGTCATGTGATGTGTGACCATCACCACGCAGCCCCAGAACTGTTTTAAAAAATGAAATTTCATACTCACTTATACCTCTTCCTCAAAGGAGCTCAGACTTACCCAACCTCCCATCAAAAGTGTATTTGTAATGATGCAGTAACCCTCATGCATAACAGTCCGTACTGGTTTAAAAGAGGCTGATCTTGCTGCTGTGATGAAAAACTTATTTCTGTAGGTGGGACTAAAATTCAGGAAGAGGCCTACTAAATCCTGTTACAAACTGAAGGCCTTCAAAATAAGGTTGCTTAGCACATTTTGTTGTCTTGTGATGTCTGAGTCTTCTAAGTGCCATGTGGGGGTGACCAGGGTTCACAGTATTACCTACTTACTGATCTGACATATACATATATACATATTCTAGTAAATTCTATCATGGACTGAATAATTCAGCTTGTCTCTTTGCTATCTGCTTCTGAAAGTGTTCTACTGAGCTGGGCCTGGTGGCGCATCCTCTGTATTTTTCACACTTGGGAGGTAGAGGTTCAGGAATTCAAGGCCAGCCTTGGCTGTATAGCAACTTTGAGGCTTGCATGGGTTACTTGAGACCCCGTCCCAACATGCCCTGACAGGGTAACGCTTGTCTGTCCTGAGGCCCAGCTTTTCAGGGAATTGCCCCACATTTGATGCTTCACCTTGAACTTCATCCTCATTTAGGAGAAAGCGCTCTCTCCTGAAGGAGCCTGATTCAGAGACTCGGTTCGGCCATCCGGTCTAAGATTTTCCCACCTCACAGATCATCTCCTGCCACTTGTGCTTATGCATTGCACTAGCTCCAGACCCTTCTTTTCCTCATAGTTCTCTTGGCCTTCAAAATTGGGTTTATTTCTGAAGATGAGGATTCCGAATGGAAGCCTCATTCACTTCCTTTCCCTTACCTATTATCTCTAAGTATGTTTCTTGTTTAAGGAAGGATCTTACTTCCCATCCTCCCTCCCCCTAGTAAAAATAGCTCTGTATTTAAGAAACACAGTTGTACCAAGGGGTAAAAATCAGGCTGTGATATGAAATACATGGAGGATATGGTGACTTCTGGGAGGTGTAAGCAGAGCTGAGCCCCTTCCTAAGTCACTCTTCCATGATGACTACTTTATGAGCAGTAGTGGCTGACATAAATGCAGCCATACTGCGTGCCAAGCTCCTGACTGTTTGCCTTAAGCACATCTGGTCCCCAAGCATTTTAGTAAAGGATGTTCACCTTGTACCAGTGTTGCCTTAGTTATTCATATCTTTGTATATATTGTAGTTGAGGGCTGTTAGCATACAAAAGTGTAGACTTTTAAATCAGACTTTGGAGGTTCAAATCCTAGCCCTTCTCATGGCTATCCTCTCACAAAGGCCTTCACCTTGTTTCTGACTTCCTCTGTAGAAAGGGAAAGACAGATTAAGATCTGTCACCTAGGGTTTTGCAGTAATTAAATGAGTTGATGCATAAAGAACTCAAACCAGCAATTGCCAAATAAGCTCTTGAAAATGTTAATCAGCTGTGTTAAATGTCAGGTACCCACTGCACCCTTTGTTCGTTCTGAGCCTGCTCATGACTGATTGATTTAGTGCTGGAGTCAGACTTGGGCACATTTCTCACTGAATTGTTTTTGTTCACCGTATGGGTTTTTTTTCTTTTTTTTTTTTTTTTTTTCTGCTCGTTTGAAGCCGGCAGTCCCTAGGAAGCTTTCTGGACTAGTTTCTTCTATTCCACGAAATTCGCAGTGATTGCAACAGGCAAGGATTTTTATTCAAGGGGAGCTCCTGTCTAGGCTGTGTGTGTCTCCTTGATCTTTTTTCCTAGTACTAGTTACAACACACAATTCCTACTGGCTGCTAGCTTTAGCCTGGGTACATTGCTCGATGCAGGGGTCAATCAACTTCTTCAGCTTTGAGCTGGTTACCCTTGCTTTACAGATGGGGAAATGGCAGTTTTCCTGTAGCAGGCCCAGGGATGGGCCCTGGAACTTTACATTCTCAAGTCTTGGGCGAAGGTGGCTACTTTTCCTACTGCCATTTTCATAAAAGAACATTTTTATCATGGGCTTTGGCATTAGATAATTATGTTTACATTGCAACTTCTATTTATGGGACGTGAGGCTGTCTCGGGTGTTGAGGGAATCAAGGCACACCTGTATGTAGAACAAATCCCTTTGCTGCACCCCGTATAGTTGGGCTGAGGTTTGACTTTTGTGGACACAGAGTCACAAGATCAAGCTTACGCTTTCAACTGTTTTGAACTGTGATTTGGGCATTGCATTGCACAAGTGTACACTTAACGTTATCATTATCGCTTTCTAGCCACGCCATCCACCCACCAGCCCTGTTTGTGACTGTGGTTTGTGACTGAGTTTGCCTATTAGTGACTGTGGTGGTGTGACAACAGGAGTTAACATTTGGGCGGTAACTCTCCCACTAGGAGCTTAGTATCAGTAAGAACAATATGGAAATGGATATTTATTAATTAGATAGGGACCATTTGTGTCGCTCTTGGAGAAGGCTTAGGCATGTGAGGTCTAAGTGTCTGTGAAAGGCATAGCATTAAGAACAAGGTGTGCCTTTTTTTTTTTTTTTTTTTTAAACTCTCTATGGATTTTTTTTTTTTTTAAGATTTATTTATTTATTATATGTAAGTACACTGTAGCTGTCTTCAGACACTCCGGAAGAGGGCGTCAGATCTTGTTATGGATGGCTGTGAGCCACCATGTGGTTGCTGGGATTTGAACTCCGGACCTTCGGAAGAGCAGTCAGGTGCTCTTACCCACTGAGCCATCTCACCAGCCCCAGGTGTGCCTTTTCTAGTTGTGTGTGTTTGGTTCATTTGGTGGCACCTAGATTCACCCTCCAGGATAGCCACTTGGCCCTCAAAGACAACAAAGTACAGCCTAGAGTGGGCTGTGGATAGAGCCGTCTGCATGAGAAGAGCCAGGCTGGAGGAGCTGCTGCCCCAGCCCTTGCCAGATTTGAGCTATGCTTCTGCTGTCAGATCTTGTGAGCAGCCTTTCTATGGAGGTAGGGGAGAACAGGACTGATGATGATGATGATGATGATGATGATGATGATGATGATGATGATGATGATGATGATGGGTAGGGGACAACAGGATTTATGATGGTGGTGGTGGTCACCTCTCAAAAGCATAGCATGAGTCAGGTATGGTGGCAGAGACCTGTGTGATTATTACACTTGGGAAGCTGAGGCCAGAGGATGGAGAGTTCAAGCCAGTCTGGGCTTCTTAGGAAATTACCACTACCACCCCACCCCCCAATATATCACATAATATCTGAGAATCTGTTTCCATATCAAAGTGGTCACTGAAGCAGCTGTGTGAAGGTGTGTTGCCTTTACGAGGTCGCTCTTCAGAGGAGTAAATTAGAGATTGGTTATTGGTGCCCTTGCCCTAACTCATACCTTTAATGAAGCTGAGTACAAACGAGTAAGTAAACAAGCACTGGGAGTCTACCATTCCAGTCATCAAAAGATATTTGGGAGGAAAAAGAAAAGAAAAAGAAGAAACCAGAGCCAGAAAAATGAGAGAAAGGATGTGGAAGAGGTAGCAGGAATGTTTGAACATTCTCAGCTACACAGAGTAGCCAACATTAATGCTGATGAATTTGGGAGAAATAAAAATCAAGTGAAAGTTAGTTTTGTAACATCAGGAAGACACTCAAGAATAATGTTATTTCCTGTCCTATTATTTTGATAGGAGGAAGTATGTTCAGATATAATTAACAGGCAAGCATATTCTTTGTTATTTTTCCGTTGCTGTTTACAAATATCCTCACAAAAGCAACTGGAAGATGAAAGTGTTTATTGTGTCTCCGTGTCAGGATGCAGTCCATTCTGGCAGGGATGCCAAGGCAGTGGGAGCTGCAAGCAGCTGTTCACACATTGTGCTCATAATCAAGAAGCAAAGAGCAGTGAGTGTTTGTGCTCAGTTCACTTTGGGTTCCTGGCCCAGGGAATGGTGCCACCCACTGTGGGCAGGTCTTCCCACCTCAGTGAACCTCACCTTATTACCAAGATAATAAGCCGTGAACATTCCTAGAGGTCCACTTCCTAGATGACTGTCAGTCTAATCAGCTTGGCAGTTGGAATTAACTGTCACTCAGCTGTCACTAGCATATTAGAAGATTTAAGGGCAGCCACTTAAAAGCATACAACTCATGAAAAGGGATAAAGAAATGCATAAAACAAGAATAAATAGAATGAAATCATCAAAATTGATACAGGTAACTTAATCACAGTAATTATGTGCTAGAGTATCAGATGTATAAAATAGAATTTTTTAAAGTCAAAAAGACAAAGATGCCGAGCAGTGGTGGCGCACGCCTTTAATCCCAGCACTTGGGAGGCAGAGGCAGGCGGATTTCTGAGTTCGAAGCCAGCCTGGTCTACAGAGTGAGTTCCAGGACAGGCAGAGCTACACAGAGAAACCCTGTCTCGAAAAACAAAAAAAAAAAAAAAAAAAAGAGAAAGACGCCTGCCCCTCTCCACCTTTCTTCCCTTCACCTGCTCTCTCCCCCCTCCCCTTCCTCCTGCCCTCCAGATGTCCAGATGGGGTCTCACTATTTAGCCGTAGCTGGCCTTGAACTCACAGAGAAACACTTAGCTTTTCCTCCTACATGCTGAAATTAAAATTATGTGGCACCATGCCTGACAAATGCATTTTTGTCCTTGTACCAAGCCGCAAAGCAGCAAACACCAAGAAAGACTAAAATTCACAATATGTTCTCTGATTGTAAGTTCCTAGATTAGAAACAATGTTTAATTAAACATTTTGAAAATTTAAACTCATTATCTTGTGAGCCTTTGAGGAAATCAAAAGGGAATTAAGAGAACACCTAAAACGGAATTGTTGTTAGCATTGTGTTTGAATTACAGATTACCGGAAGAACATCAGGAAAGTCAAAGGAAAAAAACAAGAACAGAAAATAATAAGAGAAAATAAAAGCACGGATTCTGTTGAGGATACAGATCTAAAATTTGGCCCTTTAAAAAGAAGGTCGAGAGGATTGAGCTAAACATTGGGAATGAAAAGGAGATCATGTCTGTCTTTATCAAGGTAGACATTGCAATGTGTGTAATATAAA
Organism: Mus pahari; assembly: GCF_900095145.1. Classification (NCBI taxonomy): domain Eukaryota; kingdom Metazoa; phylum Chordata; class Mammalia; order Rodentia; family Muridae; genus Mus; species Mus pahari. Next base: position 38,895,629 of record NC_034605.1, read on the forward strand.
TGATTGTCCAGATTGATTCAAGATAAAGGAGCACATTAAGGGCATGGAGCCAGTGTATGGACAAGACTCCCACACTTCCACACTACCATTCCAAACCCACAGAGCTCACTGGTGTCCCCTCCCCATTCAGAAGAGTGAATTGCCCAAATTTCATCTCTACTTAGATTTCTCTTCCATTTTCAAACCAGTACAAAATCTCTACCACAAAAGAGCAGTGAATGGACTCCTTATACCCACCACATCTCCTCATGCTAGCAGTTACATGCGTTGCCATTTGTATTTCATCTGTGAACTCACAGCTTTTCTTGGTAGTTTAATTTGTTGTTTTGGATGTGTTTTAAAGCAAAATCTGTTCTTCAGATTGTTCTTAGCTTACAGTAGAGCTATGTTTTGACTAACCTATTGCAACTTGAAAATACCCTAAAGTCAAAAGCAGCTGCCACCCTGGGTACCACCCACAGAGCTCTGCAAAGGTGTGGTGGAGATCCAGCTGTTTACCCTCCTGCTTGCTTCCTCCAATCACCTTGCTAGCTGGAAGCTTGGCTCACCACCACAGAACAAAATCTGTTAACAGCAGTTGAAGGATGGTTATGCAGACTTGACACATTTAGAGCAGAGAGAACAGGAAGGGAGACTCTGTCAGGGTTACTACAGGGAGGCAGTGGCAGGGGAGAACCAAGAGTAACATCCCTCAAACAAGTGGCTTCAAGAGGGGATGATTAAGAATGCCAGGCCACAGTAGAGCTGCGAGGCTTCAGGCATGTGGAGGAGTAAGTTGGTAAGTCCTTTGTACTGGGTTTGGGGGGGGAGAATATTTCAGGCTTTGTATACTTAGTCAAGCACACAATGATAGATTAAGGAGAGTATATATATATATATATTCGTAAAAACTGACTTGACTTAGGGAGTAAGAGTGGAAATGGGCAGTAACTGACTGGAAGAACACACAGACATGTAAAGAGAGGTGTCTGCCAGTGAATACACAGAGCAGACCTTTGAGCTCTGTAGAGGCATCAGGATAGGAGTCCACCTTGAGATACTGATGCTACAAGATGTTTTCGATTTCTGTCGATGTAGTGGAGTCATCCTGCTTCCTAAACAGCCTTGTTTGCCATTGGCTTCCATGTGCATCCAAGTGTCCACTTAGGGTTTGAGTTGTGTTTTGTGGGCTGTAGAACAGCCTTGTTACATTTCATACAGGGTTGAGTTTTATTCCTCTGATGGATGAGTCCTGTTAGCAGAAGGCTGGGTTTCTAACAACAAAGTAACAGCTTATAATTGAGAACATTTTTAATTAAACCCAGTGGGTGAGATGTACAAGTGCTGCTTCTGTGAAGAAACTGTCTTGTGCCTTCTATATTCTGTATTTGGTTTAGTTTTGGCATGCTTTGAGGTTTGTATTATGTTCTTTGCTTTTCTTTTTGCTGTAAAATATATAGCTAAAGCCACTTTCATTGTTTAACAGTTTAAGAGAACACAGTCGTGACAGGGTCTCAAAGCCAGGAGTTGCTCATTGTCATAGCAGAGGGAGCACAGTCAGTCATGGCAGGGAGGCAGAGCTGGGAGCTACTTTTGTGGCCCAGGGAGCTTTGCTGACAGCTCTGCAGTTCAGGAAGTAGGTGACAGGTATGAGCCTGAAAGCCCACACTCCACAGCCACCAGCTTCTCCAGCTAAGCCCTTCTAAAGGTTCCCAGACCACTTCTAACCTCCACCGGCTGTTTCAAACACATGAGCCTGGCCAGAACCTGTACACCCAAGTCATTACAGGGCTGAGTGTTTTGGCAAAATTTTTAAAATTTAAGATAAATTCAGATTAACTGTAGTTTTTAACTTTTCTGTGGTGTTATGAAAATAAAGCCAGACAGAAAATTCCCAGAAAATTGTACAGCCTCAGAATTTCTAGTTATTTTTAGCCCCTCCACAGTTCCATCTTTGTCTGTCCATTTAATAAAGCTAGGCTGTACAGCATAGTACCAGTCATTCAGATGCACAACAGAAATTTCTTTATATGACTTTTCCAAGCTTTCCATTTAGCATGTTTGGTTTGTGTGGCCCGAGAGAAATAGCAAACGCTGTCTTCTGTTGTGAGGCAGCTGAAGAGGAATACAGTTGTGAAGTGAGCTCATGGTTGTGTCTGCAGTTGTGGCATTGTGTGAAGTGGTTCTGATTCACCCTGTGTATACAGTACACACATGAAGATTTGATTTAGTTTGTAATCTGTCGAGTATAAAAGCAGCAAGCAAACACACACACACACACACACACACACACACACACACACACACACGTTTATTTGTACCAGATGCCATTCTGCATGTATTCAGGAGAGAGAGGGGAAGGAGGAGAGAGAGAAACACAGACAGACAAACCTGGGCATGTGGCTTATTGGCCTTGTCTTTTTTTCAGCACCATTTCCCTTAATGTTTTTAATTTATTTTGATTTGGGTAAACCTCCTAAGAAGAAAGTGAATCGGGGCTGGCATGATAGGTAGATAAACTCATTTGCTGTCAAGTCTGACAGCTTGAGTTTGATTGATTCAAAAGTGGGTGGATAATATACCAAGTGTCAGAACTTCCAGCGAGAAAGATCCATTTCATCTTTTTGTTCATAAAGAACTTTCGATCTCATTGAGGCAGAGTGGCCTTGTTCACACTCACGTGTGCTCTGTGATCTCCCTGGTGTGCAGTAGTGGGGCGGGTGGAAATTCACACATGCCAATAACCTAAGCCTTTCTCCTTTGCCTTTGTTCTGGAAGTTAGCCTAATATGTAACACTTTGGAAAACACGTGAACTGCAGCACCTTACTTCTGCCAACCCGCTTTAAGAATAAACCGGGTGACTGCAATAATGAAGGCAGTAACAGGAGGCACTAGTGTGCGGGGCTTTGAGATGGTTCAAGATGGTTGAGTGCCCGGGCACAGAGGTGGGGGAGGCAGCCACCTGTAGCACAGCCATGGAGTCTTCCTCTCACCTGTCCTCTCTGCTCTCCGCCTGTCTGAGCGTGAGCGCGTGTGGGCATCTCCGGTTCCTTCCTCTGTAATCCACACTCGGCCTCCCAAGAGCTTCCTCCCAGCCTGGTAAGCCTTACACTCAGGTGAGATAAGATGGTATTTGTGTTTACCAGGGCTTTGTTTTTCTTTATAGGTTGCTTAGAATTTGTCCCGCACTGTTTGTAGTGCTGGCCATACTGATACGGAAGAGAAAGTTGTGCAGTTGGAAGAGAAAGTTGTGCAGTCAGTTTTCTTTTTTCTTTTTTTTTTTAAAATTTATTTATTTATTATATGTAAGTACACTGTAGCTGTCTTCAGACACTCCAGAAGAGGGAGTCAGATCTTGTTATGGGTGGTTATGAGCCACCATGTGGTTGCTGGGATTTGAACTCCGGACCTTTGGAAGAACAGTCGGGTGCTCTTACCCACTGAGCCATCTCACCAGCCCGCAGTCAGTTTTCTTATGCATGGCATCTCTGTCTGACTTTGTGGTGGCTGTTTTGTGCACATGGGTTCCGTGTTGGCATTGGGAATGGCTGTGTGCTTCACCACCCTCAGACCTTGGGAACTGTTACGTTGGGTTCCTCATAAAGAAACTGTGGTGTAGCTGTGGACCGCTGTACCCCTGGTGGCAGTATGTGATACTGTTGGCCAGAGGTTCTTTTGATGTCAAGAGCCATGTAGATGGTCTTCTGTTATATAGGCTGTGTGAGGTAGAAGATGCATAGATCTCAGGTGTGTAGAATCTTTTTTTTTTTTAAAGATGTATTTATTATATGTAACTACACTGTAGCTGTCTTCAGACACACCAGAAGAGGGATATCAGATCTCATTATGAATGGTTTTGAGCCCTCATGTGGTTGCTGGGATTTGAACTCATGACCTTCGTTGAACTCAACGACCTTCAGAAGAGCAGTTGACGCTCTTAACTGCTGAGCTGTCTCTCCAGCCGAGGTGTGTAGAATCTTAACAGACGTATGCACTTGTATAACTACTGTCTACTAGACACCAGGACCATTGTCATCCATGAAATTCACTGTGTCCCTTTCTGCCACACACAAACTTGGTCCAGCGTCTTTGTTCAAAATAGTTCTACTGTGTAGCATTTCACTGCCCAGCATACAAGGTTTGGTTGTTCTTGTCATCTGAATCGGTAGACATCCTTTGCTCTAACAAACACCTAAGATAAGTCAATTTACAAGAAATGTATTTGGCCTAAGGGTTTCAGAGATTTCAGCCCATGGTTACTTGGCTCCAGCAGCCAGCAGCCTACCATGGTAGGAGCAGGGAGTGGAGGAAGCCGCTTATCTCACCACATCCTGGAAGCAGAGACACGTATGGGCTGAAGTTCCTGGTGTCCCCTTGAGGTGTCACTCTTAGTTACCTCACACTTAGGAGACCAAGCCTGTAAAACACATTAAGCAGTACAGATGTTAAGCCAAGTACAGCTTTCGAGTATAGGAGGTGATGTTGGGGACAGTGAAACCCGGAGGGACATCTACCAGGAGGCGTCTTTACAGATTTCTTTATTAAGACAGACAAACTGTCTCATTTGTATCAGGGTTCTGTCCTCCATCCCCCATTTCAAATATTGAAACACAATCCCTGTTGTGCCGCTGTTGCAAGTTCGCCAGTACCTTCTACTGTGTGGGATCATACAAACATCACCATCTGAGGGGATTGGTCCCCGTTGGGCACGCCAGTCGGCTGACTGAGTAGTAAACTTGTGTTGTTTGTAAATAATGTAAGCAGCCCCCCTACAGACTCTGGCTGGTGCTGAGCGTGGAGTGATTGGTGTCTGTGGCGTCCCGTCCCGTCCCCCACACCCTGTGGCTCGGGGAGATTTTGATGAAGTCTTGTTTTGTCATTTTCTTGCTTTCCTGACTATGCTTTTTTGTGACTATGGAGACTTTTGTCTCCTCCCAGTCTGTAAGGATGGTGTCTTTGTGTTTGTCCTAAAAGCTTTGTGGTTTTAGATTTTATTCCTGGCCTGTCTATGGTAATAAGGATTGTGGTTCCATTTTATTTTATTTCTTAGGAAATAGATGTCCAGTATTCTGGTACCTTTTTATTTTGTGGTGACAGGTTTCCTGTAGCACAGGCTGGCATTGAAGCAACAAAGTATGTAACTGAGGATACAGTTGAGGGTCTGACTCTTGCCTCTTTCTCTTGGTGGCTGAGGATCAAATCCCAGGCTTCCTGTGTGCTTACAAGCACTCTCCCGACTGACTAAGCTTTCTTCCCTGATGTCCCACTACTATTTACCGAGAGAACTTGATCAAATGGGCTCTGGGTGCCTTTATAGAATCAGTGCATGGCTGCACAGATGGGTGTCTGTCTGGATAATTCCCTTAGCTTTCGCTCACCATGGCTGGTATCCCCATGCTCCTCTGGAAGGATAACGGGACTCTGCTTACCTGTCTGTTTGCTATCCCTGTCTCTTTTCCCCAATTGCGACCCTCTGATCTGGCCTTCCCTCCGTGGAGTAGCCACTTTGGAATAAATGACTCAGATGGCAAGAGTGTGGGGAAGCCCTAAGGGCTCATTGGAAGTACCAAACTGAAGAACTGGGTAGCATCCTAGCTTTTTGTGACAAAGTGGCAGAATGCTGTCCTCTTCACCTAAGCAGAGCTCCTGGTCTGTCTGTCGCTCTCACTCCGGGGAGGCGGGGGCTGGGGTTGTGTACACTCCACCCACAGTGCCCTGACTTGGGGTGCTGATGGTTCAGGTAAGCCACAAACTGTGATGCCCCCAGCTGCTTCCCTGCAGCTTCATAGGCAGAGGATACTAACGGAACATGACATTCCTGCTCTTGGGGGAAAGGCCAGAGTCCTCACAGTTGTCTTCTGTGACTCTCAGTGCGTGTGTACCCAGTCTCTCTGGTTGGCTAGCTTTTGTTCTGTTGCTTAGAAAAACTACAAATGGCAAATTAAAATCACCATTCTTTCAGCCTACAGAATTGTTGTGGCGGCGGGTGGGGGGGGTCACACATGGTTGTCCCAGGTGAGGACCAAGCTGCTCTGGGCCTCAGTGCTGAAAAGACTACACAGAGCTGACTTAGTCATCCCAGAGCAAGGACGGTGCCGCCTGGCTAGTCAGATGCGCAGCAGGAGAAGTGGAATGACTGTACACAGGCCCTCCCTCCAGAAAAAGGACAAGCTTCCATAATTTGGACTGAACCATTCATCTTAAATATAGCCTGTACAGAAGCACCGTTGGAGGTAGTCAGCCTGGGGTCCCAGAGTCACTCTGCACTGTTGGGACTGTATTTCTTTTGTGAAGGCCAGGCCTCCTCTCTCTCCAAAATGTGATAACTTTCATCTTAAGGTTGAAGTAGAGCCTCAAGTGCCCACAGAGAGAAACCATCAGATCACATGGCCTTCATATCTCTGAGATAGTGGGAAGCACTCCAGAATGAAATTCCACTAATTACTGGATCAGCTCGGAAGGGATCGTTGATGTAGCTGCGAGTATGTTCTTTATGGGCCTGTACCCTGTGTGAGCCACAGACAGAATGGCAGGATGTTCATCCAGAACTCTTTCTGAAATTATCGTGGCACTGGAAGATGTTAACCTTGACTCTCTGGCCAGGGTTTTATGGATGACAGAACTTCCTGTATTTCCTCACTTGGGCCACAACAGGATCCTTGCACACACTAAAGCAGCCAATTACACTTATGTTAATGGCCTCAGCCAAGAAAAACGACATGTCAGCTCAGTGAATGAATCCTGTTTCAATACTATTTGACATCTTTATGCAGCCCGCCAGACATAATTAAGAGACATGTTTTTCATATGGATCCACATTTCCATTTGGTTTCTTGTACTCTGAAGAAGTTCGTTAGTGTTTCTTATAGAGAAGAACCACTAGCAGCAGAACCTGTCTTTATCTGGAAATGTTCAGCACAGTCTTAGGTTCACAACACAAAGTGCAGACTTGTTTTGAGCAGAGGGTAAAGATGGTTCCACAGGGGGCTTAGGAGGAGACCTACAGCCTCCTCCTTTATCAACAGGCTGCAGCCAAGTGGTGCGCTGTTGAAAATGGTGAATGTGTGTTCAGGCAGCCCACAGCTGAGGGGCAGAAGCATTCTGACCTGACTGACAGTGGAAAAGGTAGCCATTGTGGTACCCTACAGAGCGGTTTCTGAAGTTCTGTCCCTCTGTCCCAGATGCTGGCCTTCCCCCTATCTCTATTATGGCACTTTATATTTCTATATTGTATTAAGTATATAGACTTTATGTGGAATTGTATTGAGTCTAGCACACAGAAGGATGGTATGTTACAAGTCTTTGTGCCCATAAATACAGCAATTTAATGTATGAAGCTCACAGTGACAACCCCTAAAACAACAACCACCACCAAAACAAAACAAAACAGGGCAGGAAAAGAGACATCACCAACTTCAGACAGGATCCGAGGATGTAAATAGGCCGAAGATGGCTGAAAGACTGACAGTTTACAAACAACACCTTAAATATGTTGTACACTTCTTCTCTGTGCCCACCATTCCCAATGAGAACTCAACTTCAACTCTTAGCATAGTTCTCTTCTACAGGACGGGAGTCCTTTCTTTGCCTTTATTTTCAGCATTATACTGTGGATGTATTACTTACTTGTAACTTTTTCCAGTTGCATATGCTACTTGTAAAGAAACTTGACTGTCTGGGGAGGTGGCCCTTGCTGCATAAGTGTGAGACCTTGAGTTTGAATCTGTAGAACTCACAAAAATCTGGATTCTTAGAACATGCCCGCAATCCCAGCACTCTTAGTGTAAGATGGGAAGTGGAAATGGAATGGCCCCCAGAGGCTGGTGGGTCAGTGACAGTATTTGTGCTAAGCTGTTGTTTTTATTTCGTGTTACACTTAGCTCGTTCCATACTATTATATACTAAAAGCTTGTTGTCTGTCTCGTTGCTTTAGGCAGTACCCGGTGTGTAAATTGCTCATCAGTCTGATCTCAGTACATCTAGGCAGGGGTGGTTTCTGAAACTATTTCTACTTAACCCGTAGGGCTCGGTCAACTTTTCCTTCTTTCTACTGAGCCTCTTGCTCTTATTTTTCAGGGCACCTTTAGGTGAGAACTTCCCCACACCATGCAGCAAGCCACATGTTATCTAGGAGGGTCTTACAGGTTTCCTCTCCCAGGACAAAATGTTTGAAGCACTACTGAGTTGTTACCTGTGATCCGATCTGATCTCACTCCAGCTGCCCTGGGTCTGATTCTGAGCCAGCACTGCCTGCAACTCTGGAGTAGAGCCTCCTGTGCATTGGGCTGGCTGGAGGAACCCCTTGATCTTTTTGCTTCTTTTCATCGGGGAATTCACATCCTGTTTATCCTCAGAGACTCTTTGCTACTTTGGAGTGATATCTACCGAGCCCCTTGCTCCTTTGCTTTCTGAGGCATTTGCACATCCAGGACCTGAGACAGCAGCTCTTTGCTGCTTCAGGTTAGGCAGGTATATGTCCTGTATGGCTCCACAGGTAGGGAGCCTGACAAACTCATAGGCATGCTGAGTTTTCAGGGCCCTCAGACACATTGTTACTCAGAAATATGTTGGGTCTTGAAGGGGTCAGTAGGTTGGTTCAGTTTGGTCCTCCTCATGCTTCTGCGACATGTCCTGTCTGCCACTCACCCACCTAGATATCTACTTTACTTTCGGCCCAGGCTTTGCCCTCTGACTCTGCTGTCTTGAGTCCTGCCAACTAAAGCCCATCCTCTGCAAAGCAAAAGCTGATGTGGGTTGCTTCCCTGTTGTCAGGGTCCATTCCCCTCTCCTTTCTCTGGGGGTTTCTTTATAGTGTCTTCAGATAGTTGTGTTTAAATTCTTCCTCATTTCTGGCTGTGGAACACTGTTTCTGTAATACAGATGCTCAACTTGGGATGGGACTAACTCCCAGTAAACCTGTTAGAAGTTGAAAAAAAAATTTTTTTTTAAAGCCTTTCACACAGTTCCTCCCCCCCCCCCCCCAAGCATCTGGGAGCATCGCAGCTTAGCAGCACAGCGCCCCATAGAGAGTCAGCTGTTTCCCCTGGTGACAGGCACTGCAGCTGTGCAGCACAGCAGGACCCAGCTGTGTTCTCACTAGCCTCAAAGGTCAGGATGCCAAAGTCAGAAGTACTGTTTCTATGGAGTTTATATTGCTTTCATGCCCACATAAAGCCAGAAAGTGTGTCAGACCGTTACCTGAAAACTATCCTTAAAACTCAAGGCAACTTTTCTTGCTCTAAACAGTTGTGACAACTTTTCCAGTGGCTGGTATGTCTTCTTCATCTCCTGCATCTTACAGGTTATCAAAGTTATTTTTCTGTAAGTAGGGTTTTATGTCATTTTCTCCACCTTGCATTGCTTGTGGCTTCATACTGGTCCAGGGAGCCTCCTCACTCCTGAGCAAACATGCTACCCCAGGGATCTTCTAGACAGTGGTCTGATATGCCAGATTTCTGCTGTCTGGGCTTTGCAACTAGCAACGGCCTTTTGCATGTCTTGCTCTGGATTTCCTTAAACTGCAATGGTAGTTAGGTCCTCTTTGCTTGCATCCATACTGAGCCTTTCTGCCCTGTGTTCCTTTCTGTTTCCTGCAGCCCCGAGCACCTCGGTGCCCATTGCTGGACCCAGACTATGGTCCAAATAAGATGACTTGAGTGTTCAGCTGCTCCTTGGAGATTAGCTTAGTTTTGCAAGCCATCAGCAGGGGTCTATGATCTTACAGAAGATTGGGTTTTACTTGCCCTACGCTTTAGCTTTTAGATTGAGTTTTAGAAGAAAATCTTATCTTCAGTAACAACTGAGACCATAGAGAGATTGAATTTTGGGTGAAATTTTCTTGCCTCCTTCCTTTGTTGAGTCATAACTTGAAAAAAGTCCTAGAGCTTTTCTGTGTATCTGCATGTTAGCTCCTTCCACAGAGCATTAGTTTGTATGGAATTCTTGCCATTGACCCCATGTCACTGGAGTGGCGCCTCTATACATACTGTGAGAAAGGCACTTCCTAAGGGGTTTTGGAAACAGCTGTCTGGGGCGTAGCAGCTCAGAAAGGGTCTGAGGCTTGAAGACAGATGAGTTTTAATGAGCATCTGTGACCATTTTCTCCCTGGCCACTGTGAAAAGACTTTCAGGTTTACTATTTCAACAGTTTGTTTAATGTAAGTGATGTCTGTTTGCAGGTGAATGTTAGCTACTCCAATATATAGTCAACCCACAGCAGTTTCCTCTGTCATAGGAGACAGTGTCTTCCAGTTGGCGTGGAACACACTCATGTGCTTCGTTGTATGAAGTTTGTATTTGGTACCTCGTGCAGTCTTGAGTCTTCTGTAACTCCCCCTCTCTAACACCAGGTTTATTGCCTCTTGTCCCTGGTGCTGTGTCAGCCTACATGCTGAATCCATCACAAGACTGAGTTGTAAGTCTCCACTGAGTGTCTGATTGCTCCCCGCCATCCATGAGTGGCTAGCAACTACAGACTATGGTGGATTCAAATAACGGGCTTTATATTTTAAATAATGTAATAAGTTTAAAAAATGATTTTATAGCACAGGAAACAAGACTACATTTTTAGGTTTTTTTAGGTGTCACTGGTTTTTGTTGATTCTGCTTCCTTGTCTCTGAGAAGAGTTGAGTGGTTGGGAGATCATGTGACCGTTGAAGCTTGAAGCATCTGTTCTTTAGCAGTACCCACTGGCTCAGTGTTACCTTCTGAACAGCCCAGCCCTGAGCAGTTGAGAAGCCCACACTGTGTCGGGTAGCTGCTGAGGCTGGTTCCTGTACTGCATCTCCTTTGGCAAAGGTGCAGGGTCCTGAGGGCCCAAAGGAGAAAAGCCTGCGTTCAGGGAAACGGGAGAGAGAAAGAAGCCATTCTGTGTCCTCACATGGTTGCCTCGGCTTTAGGGACATGAGGAAAAGAGGGTGTTCTGGTTGAGTGCACGCTTTGGGGGTAGAAATAGATTTAGGGGAGCAAAACAGCGTTAAACATAGTATTCCTTTAAGACGTAATCAGTTTCCCCTGCACACTTAACTTTTAAGCTACAGCTGCCATGAAATGGAGTTTTGAAAGGTTTCCTACGAGAAGGGGCATGCCAGTCCTTTGCAGAGCTCTCCTATGTTACCAGCGGTGCGGAACAGCTCACAGCTACCTGACCAACTGTTGGTGATGAATGAAATCTGCTTCCCACTGAGACAAGTCTTTCCGTTCTTAATTCTCCTCACATGGAAGTAGTAGTGAATGTTTAAGTTGAGGCTGGTCTCCAGTTAAGGACTTTAATTCTGTTTGTGTCCTAAATGACTGTGTTGGAGAATTTGTCCCACCCCACCCCCCCCTTTTTTTTTTAATAAAAATATCTTTTAAGATAAAGATGGGACATTTCCACAAGCTTTTGCTCTTGTAGTCCGTCAACAGTTATTTGGAGTATTAGAGAACTTGGTACACACTGGATCCTCTAGCCTGGAACTTTGCGAGAAATGCGCTGATGTTCTTGGAAATTGCTGGGCTCAGACTTTTGTGGCTTTAACCAATAGCTGTTGGCTGATACACAGAATCACACCTGACCACCCTGTGGTCAGGCTGCTGCTTTTCACATTAAGTATGATTGTCAACAGTAGATGATGGGTGTTTCTGCAATAACGTGGGCGTTATTGTCAAATATTTTCCTTCGTCCGAATTGTAAGTCTGCCATCTACACTTAGAATGTCAAATAATAGAATGCATTACAATAATAGTAGATGTAAATTTGATACACAGCATGTCAGTCATCACTAAAAGATCAACATCATCTTCTTTTAAAGGTGTTAGCGTTTTTAAAACCAAGATTTGAGGGGGAAATAGCCTGACTGTCCTAGAGCATTCCATCTGTTAAGAGGAACATGCCATGTTGGTTGCTTCAAAGTCACATTCACCAGACCCTCACACTCCTTTGGTTGAGCCAGCTGCACACCACCCAGAAGGCTCTTGCTGTTCATAGCTTATTGCTTGCTGCTGTTCACCTAATGGCCAGCACAGGCTTCCGATAGTTGATACTGCCCCAGCTGTGATCATTAGAACCAACTCAGGCAGGGCCGAGTGTCAAAATGAAAAAGCCCCTTTGAATCACAAAGAAACTAGCTACCTCGTGCACATCCATGGATGTATTTTTGGTTTTATAGCTACAAGTTTATTTCTAGTTTATACTGAAAATGGAGATACATTTCTGAAATTCCAATATTTCTTGTGGTTAAAGCACAACTGATATTTTAAGACAGGGTCCTGCTGTTATAGCCCCAGCTGGCCTTGAATTGGCAAGTCTTCCTGCTTAACCCCAACTTTTGGGAGGCTGTATCATTCCTGTTTGTTTTGTTGTATAAGTGGCTTAAAAAATGTTTTGACTAATATTAACATCATAAAATTTCATGTTAATGGGATACCATGTAACATTTTGATTTGTGTATACTATTCGTACGTTTTGAGTATAAAATGTAGGCATGTAGTCTGAACTCATTGCGAAGGAGTCTCGGGAGTCACAACTACTCTACTGCCATTTTCTTTTCTGACTGGGGCAGTGATGATGATGGTGGTGGAGGTGGTGATGGTGTTGGTGATGCTAATGAATGTTTCCTTGTTACACTTGTAGCTTTCTCGAGTAATGAGGTTTGTTTCTAACCTTTCTCTCACACATAGGTGGAAAGTATTGTTGACAAAAGGAAAAACAAGAAAGGGAAGACAGAGTATCTGGTGCGGTGGAAAGGCTATGACAGTGAGGATGACACCTGGGAGCCTGAGCAGCACCTGGTGAACTGTGAGGAGTACATCCATGACTTCAACCGGCGCCACAGTGAGAGGCAAAAGGAAGGCGGCCTGGCTCGTGCCAGCAGAGCCTCCCCCAGCAACGCCCGGAAGCAGATCTCCAGGTCCACCCACAGCACCCTCTCCAAGACCAACTCCAAAGCACTTGTGGTAGGCAAAGATCATGAGTCCAAAACCAGCCAGCTGTTGGCTACCAGCCAGAAGTTCAGGAAAAACCCAGCTCCATCTCTTGCAAACCGCAAGAACATGGACCTCGCCAAGTCAGGGATCAAAATTCTCGTGCCTAAGAGCCCCATTAAGGGCAGGACCTCGGTGGATGGCTTTCAGGGGGAGAGCCCCGAGAAGCTGGACCCTGTGGATCAGGGTGCCGAGGACACGGTAGCCCCAGAGCTGACTGCAGAGAAGCCCACTGGGGCTTTGCTGGGCCCTGGTGCAGAGCGAGCCAGGATGGGGAGCAGGCCCCGAATACATCCACTAGTGCCTCAGGTCTCTGGCCCCGTGACTGCTGCCATGGCCACAGGCTTAGCTGTTAATGGAAAAGGTGAGTGTCCACGGGGGTGTGAAAGGCTTTATTCACATGCTGGGCAGTGATGCTAGAGGGTCCTCTAGAAGGGTCCTCAAAGCCTGGGGTTGGGTGGGGTGGGTCACATAGCTACCTCCCAGGCCTTTGGGAGGCCTTGATGATGTCTTTCTTTCCCCAAAGCCTTTGTTACTCATCGCAAACCAGCACTGGCTCTCCCTGCCCCCATGGCTATTCCACACTCTGCACTGCTCTGTACAAGCTCTCTTCCTAAACAGTCTGGTGGTATTTTTATAGCAGGTTTTATGACGCCATCTACATGTCTTACACACGGCTTGGTTAAGAACCTACTTGCGGTTTCTCACGTGGCCAGCATAGATTAAGACACCATACCCATTATTTTGCTTGCCCACGTGAATCACCAGAAATGCTTCCCGTCTTTAGGAGTTTGGTCTGTTTCTCGATGTCACATCTGTGGCATCTTGTTTGAGAGCAGGAGCTCGCTCAGCAGGGTGCTGTCAATTACCATCTTCTTTCTTCTCAGTAGCCATGGCCTGCCCATCTCCTGAGATGGCCTTCCAGGGCCCTGCCCCTTTCCTTTTGCTCATCACACCTTGATGCTCTCCTGTTGCAGAGAACTTTCCACACTTCTTTCGTTCAGACCCCACTGGCCGTGCTAGTCTTTCACATCTTGATCCTGTCTTCTTGCCGCTGCTTTCCTAGTGATTCTGTATAAGGGACTTCCGGTGAAACCCAGAGCCACATGCTAACCATACGGGTACTGTGGTATTGAGTCACACCCCCAGCAGCTAACTCTACAGTAGCTTTTCATAGCTCTCCTGCTTCATGCCTTTTGACACCTCCCATCCTTTCCATTCATATAATGGACAGAGTGGTCCCCTCTGACCAAGCTAGTGAGTTGTCTCGCTTCCTTAAGCAGCAGGAACACTTCTGTGTACCCTTGGACCCCTTGCACAACCTGTGCGGGCATCATGACAGCATGCCCTGGACTGTGGTTCTCACCTGTCCCCTGAGCTTCACTTGGATCTCAGGCTCTACCTCCTGAACCCCTTCCCTCCCTGGCCCTCTTACAGTGTGTCCTCCCAGCTCGAGCCTCATAGATAGTGTATGGAGTTGCTGGGAGCCACGTAGCTCCCAGGGAAGAGTCACATTAGCATTGTTAGCAATCCTCAGCTAGCTATTAACTGAAACCTGATGTCTCGCCGGCATTTCCCAGATACACACTAGACACAAGGTCCTGCTCTGCTGGATCAGCCTCGTGTCGGATAGGTATTCATTTTTGAGATTGATGACGTTCCATGGCCATGAAGGTCATAGACATTCAGTCATTAACAATCATCTGCTAGTGAGCTCTTGTTTCCCAAGTCCAGAGAAAATGAAAGTTTGTAGAAAGAGCCACAGACACAGAAGGAATCAAAACAAATGTCTCCATTCATTTCCTGTGTTCTCCCCATGGTGCCTCTACTAGTTGAATCTGTGTCTGTATTGACGACTTCAGGCGAGGCACTGCTCAGCTATGGACATAGACAAGCACTAGTACAGTGGCTGGCAAAGGACAGCCTATAGGGCAGACACCACTCACCGCCTGGTTTTGTATGACATGTAAGCTAAGAATGAGCTTCACTTTTTCCTAATGACTTAGAAGCCAAGAGGACTGTTCATGTGGAAATAGAATTGTGTGTCTGTATAAAGTCTGGCTAGAACACAGTTGTGTTCATCTGTGTATGAACTATCCATATGCTTGTCTGCTAAAGGGACAGCTGAGTCCTGACAGTGCCTGTGTGACTCTTAACTTTACTAGTCCCTGCAACAGGAAGTCACCATTTTTAGGCATTTATATTTAACTGTCAAGTAGACCGTAAAGGCTTCCAAAGGCCAGCAGTCCTTGTCTATCATTCTCAGTAGTTTCTATGTGTTTTGGTCATGGGAGGGAACATGTGACATTCAAACCTTGGAACCAGCAAAGGTGAGACTGCAAGTGTGCTACTGTAAACCCAGGAGGCCAGCTTTGGTAGACTGCCATGTCAACACTACGTTTCTCTTGCTCCTTCGTGCCCCAGCGTGAACTGTGTCCCTCTTAAGGTTCCACAGTCTGCAAAACCCACCCTCAGCCAAAGCCTCAGATTCTTTTTTTTTTTTTTTTTTTTTTTTTTTTAATNTTTATTTATTTATTTATTATATGTAAGTACACTGTAGCTGTCTTCAGACACTCCAGAAGAGGGCATCAATTTTGTTACGGATGGTTGTGAGCCCCCATGTGGTTGCTGGGATTTGAACTCAGGACCTTTGGAAGAGCAGTCGGCGCTCTTAACCACTGAGCCATCTCACCAGCCCCAAGCCTCAGATTCTTGTGTAAGGAGAGTATTGGCTCCAGTTTGGGGGATTCGATGGCTTCCGACTTTTACAAAGTTCCTACACTGCTGCAAAGGTTCTACGGGCCTAAGAGCTTCAGCTTCTAATCCTGCTGTGGAGCTTGGTGGGTGGTTGTGAAGTATCCTAGCCTCTGCCTTCTTCACAGTTCATGCTTGCCTTAATGCTTGTTAATCGACCCTGTGCTGGAATACTGATGAGAACAGTCTACACCGAGGGAGTGAATAGAAGCCACTTGAGGATATTTTTAGGATAATGGGATCCCTTCCAGCCTATGTCGAGTCTAGACTTGCAGATTTGTAAGAGTGAGTACCACTGACAAATCTTTTCTGAACAAGTGAGATACAAAAGCAGCAAAACAAGACTCAGGTAGACCAGCACTCCCTCCTGAGGCAGAGAGAGGGTCAGGGGAGAGACTGGTCAGAGCTGTGCCTGCCATGGACTGCTTCTTGACTAAAGTTTATGGGTGGGCTCCTGTAGAACACATGCTCAAAAAGGGTAAGGACTTGAAGAGGCCTTTCTGGCCTAGGAGAGGATTGGACAGGCCTTCCACACATTTTCTCTGCTCAGCTGTTGGTCCACATGCATAGATTTTTTTTTTTTAAAGCTGTTATTTGTTTTTACTTTCCAGATTCATTTTAGAGCTGTGTAAGAAAACTGATTTGTTTTTCTAAAACTAATTGCAGCAGGTACTGGTAGAATCATTGGGAAATGAAGTATCTTTCTGGTCAAAACATTAATCATATATTCAAGGACTGTATTTACCACTGAAAACAGATTAGCTTCACTGTATTACCACTGAATCATAATGAATGTGTTGGGCCATTTTAATATACTGATATAATACTTTTATAGAATAACCATATAGATATAGATATTTGGCTTTTAGCTGTTTTGAGATTAAAAAATAAAGGCTTAGAAGGTGGATATATAGCTTCTCTCATAAATGTAGGTAAGTTGTTTTCATAATCTTCCAGAAGGTCAAAGGTCATTTCTTGAATTGAATTAATTTTACAAAAGAAGTAATTGTGTTTAAAAGCTGTTATTACAAGTTTTTTCTGGTCACAAATTCAAGTATGTAATTGTTCATCATTTCATGAGTAGGAAATATGAGACAATATTGTCAACAAACTACAAAAAATTAAAACCAGAAGTAAACCCTACCATTGTTAGCACACGGCTGAACTGCCATCCCAGGGAAGTGACTGGGAGGCTTTAGCTTGCCTGCCTTTCCCTTGCTGAGCGTGTGGACTAGTGACCTGGATCTCTTTCCTCTTACTTTCAAGGAAGTGTGAGCTTTAGGCTAATAGCTGCTCTCTAGTCTCATAGGCTCTGAAGCAGGGAAGACAAAGTTAGAAGACCAGCACCCAGCCCTGGGACTACAAGGAAATGTTTTCTGGAGAAGAAGAGCCATTGAGCAGGGTTTAGCGGCAGGTGCCCATAATCCCAGCATCCAGGAGGCTGAGGCAGGAGCACTGTGAGTTTTAAGCTAGCCTAGGCTACATAGTAAGTTCAGAGGCATGGAGTACTACAGAATAAGGCCAGGAGCAATGAATTGGAAGGAGACACACACGTGTGCGTTTGTGCAAACATTTGATTTAGGGGAAGCTGGAATGATGACTCAAGGGCTAAGAGCACTAGCCGTTCCTCCAGAGGACCATGCAGTTCCCAGCTCCCACGTCGGCTGACTCACACCTGTCTAATTCCAGTTCCACGAGTTTTCTGGTTTCTCTGGGTCAGAAAAATGCTATACATATTGACAATCAGGCAAACACACACACACACACATATGAATATGTATGTGTGTGTGTGTGTGTGTGTGTGTGTGTGTGTGTATTTATAAATAGATTTAGGGGCTCCATCAGTAATTTGCTTTATGCACATGCCTGAAGACCTGAGATTTTATCCTGTCACCCAGGTAAAAGCTAGGTGTGGTGCCACAGGCCTGAAATCTCAGTGCTGAAATTAGTTGAGTGCCAGAGTTAGTGAAACGAAAGCTTCCCTCAAATACTCGGGTGGAGGGCTGGGGACATGGTTTAGTAGGTGAAAATGTTTGCCATGCAAGTGTGAGGACCTAAGTTTCAGTCTCACACAAAAGCCAGACACGACAGTCTTGAGTAGATGTTATCTGATGTAGGCCAGCTAACCTGGTACATCAGCAAAAAAAAAACAAAAACAAAAACAAAAGACCCTGTGCCAGGCAATGTGGAAGGGCAACATCTAACACTATCCTCTTAACATCCACGCATGCTTGTACCCCCAGTACTCTGTGTCTGTCTGTCTGTCCATCCAAGATAGTCCTCTGACCTCCAT
The DNA here is from genome assembly GCF_900095145.1 of Mus pahari. Taxonomy (NCBI): domain Eukaryota; kingdom Metazoa; phylum Chordata; class Mammalia; order Rodentia; family Muridae; genus Mus; species Mus pahari. The sequence goes on from NC_034605.1 coordinate 38,913,620, forward strand.
CCCCTTCTCTCTCTCTCTCTCTCTCTCTCTCTCATGCACACATGTACACATGTACACATGTCTCAACCCAGTGGACATTTGTTAGTGGAAACAGTTTGTTAGAGCCTCCTATGTAACTTTATGTCCCCATGCTTCCTGTCGCTTCCTACTCAACACTGAGAAAGGTTGTAAACGTTAAAGCCCGGTGAGCAACTCCTTGTGACAGTTGATGCAGGGCTTGGGATGCTTAGTAACTGATGGAGTTCCTTCTTCCTTGTGATGAGTTGAGTGGACTTTCGAATTCTAATAACAGCTCTACCCACTATAAAAGCCTCGTTATCCCTAAGAAGTCTTCAAAGTATGCAAGTGTCATCACTTTGTTTTAAAACTTATAAATATGCAGTCTGTGGAGTGTAACTAAGACCCTTTGGGGAAAGGATTCTTGGGTATGTCTCACTGGCAGAACATTTGCCTCCCTTGAGCAAGCCACACTGGGCTTGGCCTATAACATGCATGTGTGCATACACAAAGCAGGTAATTCCGTTTGTTCCTTGGAGGCGTGAAAACCTTCGGCTGTGAATGGAGGGCTGTTTCTTTAAAAGTACACTGTATTGTATCACTACTTCATATACTTTGAATTTCTTTAAAATTGACCAATAACATTCACGTGAACGTTTTTGAGTGCATATTCCTGTGCTTTGGTCTGCTCGATTTTTCTTTATATTCTTATCTGAACAGTTATATTTAATATAGTCTCTTCCCAAAGAATTTGATGTAGTTTTATTGAAGTCTCAAATCTCCCTTTTGAAATCTCTTTTTTTTTTCCCCCTTTCACCTATGTAAGTTAGGCTATCTGAACTAGTTCCATTTCCCTACACTCTTAGGCAATTGAATTGAGCCTGTGAAACAAGTGAGCTGAATGAAAGGTATATAGGCCATTTAACTATTTTCACGCAAGTGCCACAGAAGTGAGGAAGTAGCTGACAGATGTAAGAACTTATGTGCCATTTTAACAAAGAACAGTAAATTGTGGAGAACGATACCACAAAAGGAAGATGTGGGTAGATAGACACACGTAGAGCCTGACCTGTGAGGTAAGGTTTCCTTGGGCAGACTTGTCTGGGCTCCATCTCTCCGGTGATGAGGTGCTATTTGGTATGGAAAGGGCAAGCAAGGCACAGTAGGAAGGCTCCCTCTGTGGATTCATGTTTGAGAGCAGGGAAAAATTCTGATCTCGCACAGCACAGACGGCTTGCCAGGCCTGACTCCCGATCACCTTCTCCTGCACAGGGAAGCAGGCTCCTTGGGAGTGTGTCTCCTTCCTGTCTTGTGAGTGTATTATAATATCCTCAGGGTGATGCTTTTCCTGTGAGCTGTCGCGCTGTGCGGAGAGCATTCTTGTTCGTGGTTCTTGCAGCCCACAAGTGGGCTGGCTCTTTGTTGGGAAAACCAATGAGCCAATCTCAGTGCCTTTGTTGCCAGTCTAGAAACTGCCCAGACGTGAACCTTAAAATGTTTTATGTTATATTTGTAGGTAGGGGTGGTGGTGGTGGGTATTTATGTGTGCTCTCCGTGTGTGTGCTTGGTGTCCTTCAAGCCCAGAGAGTTGGGCAGTGCATCCTCCAGAACGGGATTTACAGATAGTCATGGGCTGCCGTGTGAGTGCTTGGAGCCAAACCTGGCTTCTCTAGAAGGACAGCCAAATTCTCTAATCGCTGAGTCGCAGAACTGTTTACTCTAAACATTATTACCATGTGTCTTGTTTCCACTCCAAGTATTTCTTCAGAAGTCTTAAACTATATAAATTGACTGTCTTAGTAATGGAAGTTGCTAGACCAGTGGAAGAAATACCTGCCTGCACACCCTTTACCTAGACTGCCCTGTTCATATCTTGCCTTGGTTTATTCTCTTGGTTATTTCTTACGGCCATGTTTTGATATAATTACATACACGTGTGCAGGCACGTTCCTCTGCCGTCTCTGAGTTAGCAGTTTGTTGCTATAAGCAGTGGGACAGTAATTAATTGAGGGATTTGATAGGTGTTGCCAAAATGCTGTCTGAAAAGGCTGTCAAAATTGTGACTGCTCATTTACCTGTTCTTACGGAACATTTTCATCCACTTCACAGAATTTGCCAGGGGATGTAGAAAACGTCATCTCACCACTTGAGTCTTAAGGCGGGAAAGCTTTGACTGGGTATTTTTCTGTTCTTCACTTTATATTCCTCACCTGTTTTCCTATTGGAGGTTAACAGTCTGAGACGTGATCTCGGGCACATGCATGCCTTCCTCAGGAGCAGTGCTGTCTCCTCTCTGTGTGCTTGAGCAGTCACGCTGTGTGGACGGTATGCTTGTTCATGGTTCTTGCAACCCGTTTGTTCGTGGCCTGGCTCTTCTGTGACAGGATATGGGACAGAAAACCTTCAGATTCATTTGCATTAATGAGCTGGTTCCCCTCCAGCTTTAATAACTTTATAAACTTTTATAACTTTGTGTATGGTAATTTTTTTTCTTAAAGATTTATTTATTTATTATATGTAAGTACACTGTAGCTGTCTTCAGACACACCAGAAGAGGGCGTCAGATCTTGTTAAGGATGGTTGTGAGCCACCATGTGGTTGCGGGGATTTGAACTCAGGACCTTCAGAAGAGCAGTCTGGTGCTCTTACCCGCTGAACCATCTCACCAGCCCCACATAAAATTTTTAAATAAATTTTTAAAATTTAAAGCCAAGCAACAGAAATGCACATGCCTTTAATTCCAGTAGGTGCAGGTGGATCTCTGAGTTCAAGGTCAGCCTGGTCTAAGGAACATGAACACGTTCCACAACAGTGAGGACTACACAGAGAAACTGTCTTAAAATTATTAAGGTGGTGTTCATGATGGTCTATCAAAGTCCAAAGTCACAGACTGAACTGAGAAGAACTGAATGATCAATATCTATAAGACCCTGGAATTATTCCAACTCAAAAGAGTAATTTACAGGGGAATAGCTCAAGTGTCAGATATCACCCAATGGAACATGTCTAGTTCAGAAGAAAAATGTATAAATACTGGTACTATCTTGCTAACAAACACTAGCAAGTAATTTATACCTGTTTGCATTTTTAGTTCCAAATTAGTCGGCAGAAACGATGGAAAAAAAGTCATGGATCTAAATGTTGCTAAACTCCAAAGCATATATGAAGGCCCTGGCTGTCCTTGAACTCACTCAGTAAACCAGGCTGACCTCAAACTCACAGAGATCCACCTGCCTCTGCCCCCACTCCCCCAAGTGCTGGGATTAAAGGTGTGCACCTAGCTTGATGAAGGCTGTATCTAAAGGGGACGTGGGTAATTTTGTTTACGTGTGCTCAAAGACAGGTATGTTGGCACAAGCTGTTCATCTCAGCACCCAAGAAGCAGAGGCAAGGAGACCTCTGTGAGTTCCAGGCCAGCTAGGAATACGGTGAGAAGCTGCCTTGGGGAAAAGCGTGTGAGAGGCCGGCCGCTTTACATAACACGTTCCAGGCTAGCCAAGGCTACAAAAGTGTAAAAGAGGCACTTGATTCTTTGCTTGTGCTAAGGGGATCCTCATGGTTTACAGACTTTCCCTTTAATATGTAAAGGCTTATGGCACACCTTCACTTGGTAGTTCTGGAATCTGAAAGGCTGTTATTCACATAACAAAGCTAAAATCCAAATTAATCTCTTTTTAAAGAGTTTTAGAGCTGGAGAGATGGCTTAGTATAACAGCACTAACCACTCTTCCAGAGGACCTGAGTTCAATTCCTAGAAACCTGTGTAAAGGTAGGAGAGGCCAACTCTCCAGAACTGTCCTCTGACCCCACATCTGCCCTGCAATATGTGTACACACACCACTACACAGAGAGAGAGAGAGAGAGAGAGAGAGAGAGAGAGAGAGAGANTGGTTGTGAGCCACCATGTGGTTGCTGGGATTTGAACTCCAGACCTTCGGAAGAGCAGTCGGGTGCTCTTACCCACTGAGCCATCTCACCAGCCCCCATGGTAATTTTTTTGATGCTTTATTTACTCTTAAACACCTGTGCTCAGTTCCATTTGAATCTATTGTCTTCCCATTTTCGTGGGCCATCCTCAGCATCTGCTGTCCTGTGGCAGTAATCCTCTGGCATTGCTATCTAGGTTGACTATATCCCCAGTTGTCCAGAATGCTGCTAGGTTGCTTGCTATTGTTCTGCTTAAATTCCTCCAGCATTGTGCGTCCTAGCACAGGCTAGCTCAGGTTAGCTCAGGCTATCTCCTTGTCACAAGTGAGTCCAAGTGTGAAATAGACGATGACTTGACTGATTTCTCTCTGCTCTGTCAAGTCAGTGACAGGCAAGTTTTCCTAAGCATAATTCATGCTACCGGTAGGTATTATAGTAGTCAAGGCTTATGGCTTTTTCCCCCTTGCCCATTTCAAATAAATGTAAATATTCAAAAGAAGCCAATGGAAATGATGTGTGTTGGCCATGTAATCAGATTGGGCACAGCTGGACACAGGGCTGGAAGAGCTACCAGGCCTCAGCCGGCCTTTCTTCCTCAAGGCTATTTGCCTCATTCAGACAACCCAGGGTACAGTGGATTGGCACTCTGACCTCGAAGTAGGCCAGCCAAGAAAAGCTTCTCCTAGAGCTCCAAGGGGACAACTAACTTCACATAAGTAATCTGACCAAACAGGTGGTTTCTAAAGGAGTCCTCCTGAGCTGGAAACAGGGCAGATCTGAACCACAGCAGTGAATAGTCTTGACACAACTAAAATCACCAAGTACATTTAAATATAGTTCTTTCCAGGAGGCGAGATTATCATGAGGTTAGAAATTAATCATTTGAGTAATATCTTGTCGAATTAATCATTCGAGTTATATCTTGTTGCAGTGTTTAACCTGCTAGCCCTCCCGATATAGCTGTGCCCTGGACTGTGCTCCTGGTAGGCCACACCCTGTCCATCCATTTGCTGTATTAGGCGCCATAGTGACTGCTCTTGTCCCCCCTGTAGAGGGTATACCCTGCCTTTCCTTCCTGTATGGCACCTGTATTCACCAGCCTCATCCATACATAAAGACTACTTAAATACAGCGTCAGGGATCCCTGGAAGGAAGATGCTAGAGACTAAATCACCAAGGATGTTTAGCTGTGGATAGAATCATCTTAAAGTGTCTCTGTACGTGGTTTGAGGGACTGAATGAGAGGCGATTTCCTAATGAATCTGAGTGTCTGTCCGTGAAGCCCCACACACGGCTCTTGAGGGCTTGTTCCTGAGGTGCTGGGGACTGTGTAGAGAGCAGATCAGAGTTAGAGGGGCCATGGGCCCAGGTAATCCTCAAGATGGCTGCAGTCAGGTTAAACTGGATCTCTGCAGGCAAGACTTGGAGATCCAGAGGGATGCATGAATCTATCGGCACTTGCAATGATAGGGCTGGCGAGTCCACATCATAAACCTCTTGACGGTTTGAGATTCTCCTCCGTCTTTAGTCCAAGTTGTAGTGTGTGGCAGATGCTTCTGTGTGCATGCATGAGTGCTTAGAGGCATTTTATCCCTGCTCTCCCATCATTACTGCCTGTCTTCTGAGAAGATGAGGCGTAGGGAATGATTTGATAGGTGCCTGGTGAGAGATCTCGAGGTGAGGCGCGTGCTCACAGGTACATCAGCACCGATGGATCGAGTCATCCTCTGCGCACACCTAGGCGGCAGCTTGCTAGGTCCTCTGTAGACCCCACTAGATTTATTACCCCAGAGCTTAGCCTCCAGAATGAGCTCCAGCCCCCACCGTGGGTGTGTCTGGGTGACTCCTCCTAGTTGCCCCTGGAGGCTTGCTTTCATGTTCTCTTCCTGAGCTGGCTTCTGTGCCTTTCTCATCTGCCTCCCAACCAAAGCCACGGCCATTGTGTTCGGAACCAAAGTGTTTCTAAACCTGCTGAGCTTGCATCTGGTGGCTTGGTATTCACTCTCATGAGAGTTCTCAAGCTTTCTGCCCTCCTCCAAACTTGTACCTGCTCCTCTCATGGCCTTCTGGGATGGAGTCCTCCCACAGTGCTCCAGGGATACCACGTCCTGACCAAAGCCTGAGTTATGGTACCTGTTCCCTCCCCATGATTTTTGACTTGAGCTAGCTCTTGGTCTGCTATTCCAATATTTTTCAGTGTTGTAGGCTCTGTGGTGTGCTGCACTCATTATAGCAAAATTTGCCATCACTGTACTGTTGGTGACTGGCTGCCCTTTTACTGAGGAGGAGGAGGAGGAGGAGGAGGAGGAGGAGGAGGAGGCCAGGCCTTATCTGTGGTAAGATGCCAGTACCACAGCCCAAAGTCATAGTCTGTTTCTGACTCTTGCAGAGCTCTGATGTCTATCCTAAAGACAATACTGCCTTCATTTTTTTGAAATGAAAACCAGGTTTTAAGATGAACATTCCTTAATTAGCCCCCGTCATTGTCCCCATTAGCACGCTTCTTGTTCCCTCAGCCCCTTCCCTCTTCTCCATTTCTAGAAACAACCACCATGGCTGGCTTTTTTTCTTTCAGTCTGGGTGTTGCCCTGACTGCTCTGCAGATAGATGATCAGCATCTCCATGTTGAATCTGCAGCTTAGGTCCCATCAGAGCCTGTGCTTTACCGCATTGTTGCTTTGAGCTTTTAACTACATTACCAAACACAGTGTTAGCTTTGTATTATATATCACTGAGCTCACAGTTCAGTAGTCACATGGTTTCATACAATGCAAAGAACTCTCCTGACACAAAGAGAATCCCTCCTCCCGTACACAGTAAGGACCATTGTCCATCTGCCACACACAAACACACACACACACCCTAGAGGCGCCTGCCCCCAGAACGTGCCACATGTATGGGTAACCATAGAGACCAGAAGGAGACATTAGATGCCCTGGAGATGGAGAGAAGGTGTTGTAAGCCCCTCCTTATGGCCTCCATTAAAGGGCAGCCTAGTTGCCCTCCTTGCCCAGCATGTTCAGATCCTGACTGATAAGTAGACCTGGTAGCAGGGCATTGAAATGATGATCGTACAGTGCAGACTCACTGAACCTGGCAAATGACAGGTTGCTGCCACATAAGCCAGCAAGTGCTCTTGGCCACCCCTAAACTAGTAGGAGTATTGGACCCACAAAGCAGAGCTTGCTGATCTAGAGGCAGAGCTTGGTTATCCCGCCCGTCAGGGTCAGGCTTGAACAGTCACATAGATGGTTTTCTTGTGGAGCCCATCTCTGTGGACTGGACTGTGACACTTCCAATTTTAGAAAACATTTCTGTCACCAAAGAGGCCACACTTCTTCTGGAGTGGCATGGTTAGTACTTTAGAGGGTTGACCTGTGTGTTTAGAACTGATGTGTGAGAAACAAATTGCTGTGTTGGTCTTTGGTAATAAAAGTTTGCTTTTTAGTATATGCCAGGTAAGCCTTTTCGGAGTGAGTCAGAATCCGTACTGGGTAAATGAAGTCATCTGAGTTAGTGTCAGAGGATCCCTGTAGGAACTACGCGCTTCCCCAGAACTGCTGCTCGTGCCTAAGGCACCCTGTGCTTAGATTTTACTCTTTGTGCTGTGGTTTAGATAGAGCTTGACTGTGATGTAAAGACTGGGTTTTCTGGAGGTTTAGTCTTCAGAGTGGTGATGTAGAAGGTGATTAGGTATGGAGGCTACCCCTGAAAGATAAGCATAGTAATTGTGGTATGCCAGCAAGACCATAGTGTGTGTGTGTGTGTGTGTGTGTGTGTGTGTGTGTGTGTGTGTGTGTTTATGTGTCTGTCTGTCTGTCTACATACATCCCTCTCCTTTGTGTTCTTGCCATGAGATCCTCACCAGGGCACCAGGTACTTGATGACCTAAGTGAACTTCTTCCATGGTTATCTGTCTATTCTCAGGCATTTCATTATAGTAACAGAAGTTGGACTATTAGTCTTTTTTTTTTTTTTTTAAAGTTTATATGTCTGTGAAATTGCCTGAGGAGGTCAAAAAAGGATGTTGGATCCCCTGGAGCTGGTGGTTTGTTGGGTGCTCTGGGTGGAACTCACATCCTGTAGAAGAGCAGTAAGTGTTCTTCATCCCTGAGCCATCTCTGCGACCCCTAGAGTCCATTTTTATAGTCATTTCCATCATTCGTTCCAGTCCAATGGAAACTCCTTTGCTGCTACAGTGATTGAAGCCTTGAAAGAAAATGACTTAGTCTTTGTAAAATCTAAAAATTACATAGTAAGATGGCATGGTTTATAAGGCGGGTGCCTATGGTTCTAATTAATTATTGTATTAGTAATGTGGGTGCGTTTTGTCTGGCGAGGAGCATGCCCGTCCCAAGGAAGGGTGCTGTGACTTTTATTGGATGTAACACACATTATTGCCTGAAACTCATAATGAACCAGATAGAGATTATTTTTCATCTTGCTGGTGCCTGCGTGATGTATCCCTTGATAGCACTGTAACTGTAGTGTTTTCTTCTCTGGAAAGCATTTCCATCAAAGCGTGGTAGTTACTTCCATAGCTGGTATTGCCTCTAAAAAGTTAAATGCCATTTTGGTCTTGTAGCAAATGCTATGAAAATGTAATGGTGAGCATCCTCTGCATGATAAGGAAGATCAAGCTGCTTAATTACCTGTGCTCCACTGGCGTGGCAGCGGCTGCGTGTCTAGCTTGTGACCGTGCAGTGTGAAGGCTACAGAACGCAACATTGCACATCAGATCTGAGCCTCTGTTTGTGCACTTAAAGGTGAAGTTAGAAACAGTTCTCTCCTTTTCCGCATCTTAAACTAGACTTTAAGGGGGAAAAAGGCTTGCTTGGGACAAAAGGCTTTATAGTTTCAGGAAGCTGAAGTTGCCTCAGCCTTAGGACAAGTAAAAAAAGAGGAACTTAAATAGCCCTGAGTTGTGTTGTGGTTTGGCTTTATCTAGGGGATGAGGTTGTCTATGCCAAATTTTGATGATATCCCCACTGGGTAGTCTAAACATTTTGCATAATGTGATTTTTTTCAGAAGATAATTCTGGCCATTCCTGAGTTTCACAAGGGAGTCTCACATGCACTTAATAAGCAGTTACACACTGGATTTTCCTGCTTGTGCAACCTCTGGGCTGCTGTGACAACCCAGGGTGGCCCTTTCACTGGGGTATCACCTATCAGCCTGCCTGTCAGATATTTACATTACAATTCCTAAAGGTACCAAAATTGCAGTTAAGAGTAGCAGTAAATAATATTGTGGTTGGGGGTCACCCCAACATGAGAAACCGTATTAAAGGGTTGCAGCGTCAAGAAGGTTGAAAACCAATGACCTGGGCCCACAGTTGGCATTTTGGTATTGCCTTTTTTCAAGTGGTGTTTCATCTGGCCACTAGAAGGCTCTACTGTGGATATGAACCATGACTCACTGGCTTTAGGCTCCCGACTTGCCGTAGCACTGGAATTCCACACTGTGAACTGTGAAACCTGGGGGCTTCCTTCATCTGACTGTCTTCTGCCCCTGTGCGAGTATCTCTTTTTCCTCCTTCCTTTTTAAACCTCATTAACTCCTTACGCTCTTGGCCTCAGCCTGACTGGCCCTTCTGGAAGCCACCTCTGGTCTCCCAGCCTCTGTATCCTCTACGATCTAAACTACTGTGCAGCTTCACAGCATCTCTTTGTCTAAGCTACATACCAGGAACCTTGTATGACAATTCTGCCCTGGGTAGCGTCAGCATTTAGGCAGTGACAGCCTATGGCTACCTACACAGGGACACACTATGGTGCTGATTTTCTTTACTTTCTCTTGTAACCGGATTAAGTGCTTTGAGCAGATTTCATGGTCGTATTTCTGTGCTCCTGTTCAGAAGCTAATTTGGAAGGGAGGAAGGGGCAGCATGGGCCACATGCAGTGACCACTTTAAATGTAGACTGGTATAGAGCCCTGTGTGGAAAGATAAGTTGCTCCCTGGAGGAAAGAAGGTACTGTTGGCAGGATACTGCCTATTCCTACTGTTGGGGTACAGGAATCGCCTCACAAACCACACCAGTACTGATCTCAGCTAGACGGGGAGAATTTATTTCACCAGTCAGAATTTAGGAGTAGGGGAAGTTCCTTAAGAACGTGTTTTAGTTGTACATTTATCCTGATTTCATTGGTTGGGATATTCTGCTGTGGCAGGGGACTTGCCTTGTCTAATATTCATGTTCTAACTTGCCTACCAGAATGGGACTTTACTAACATTCATGTTTTCACTTGCCAACCAGGATGTCAGTTCCCAGGGAGGCCTGGGAACTTAAACTTTACTTGACCCCTACTCAAAATGGAAGTCTTATTCCAAACAATTTCTTAATTGGAGCAAATGTCTCTCTTATGTTGAGGTCCATCCCCGGGGCAGCTTATACACGGGTACAGGAAGTGCTGCTGGGTGGTTGGTTCTGGCCAAGCTTATTGTGGGTGACTGTATACAAAGTTGTTCTGACTTCTACCATGATTGATTTCCAAAGGCACAGAACATAGCAGGATATGTAATCAGTCTTGGCATGAAAAGGTTTCCTAGTAACAGCAGAAACATGAGAAAGTTTGCTTATAATAGCAGGCTGGCCAGGTAACAGTTACCTAGGCCTTAACATTTAACTAGGACTTAATATCTTACCTACATCCCAACACCTCCTACATTCTCTATAGAGAAGGAGGCCACTCGTATATCTGCCTCTTTCCAGGTAAAGAGGGAGAAAGACAGAACAACCTTGGGGAAAGGACAGAAAGGTTTAGGTCTTCCTCGGGTAGCATTTGGAGCCTTCACCCTTGGTCCCTAGAAAATCATTGGAGCTGTTTACCCAAGAGAAGGAGAGGCTCTCAGTTGTCATGGAACAAGTAAGGTTGGGGAGCCAGAGCCTAGGACTTCATAAGGTCACCCTGACGGAGCAAGCCTTAAAGGGTAGGGGCTGGCAGGCGAGAAGCACAAGGAAAAGGGACCCCAGCTGACTGCAACTGATAGGCAGGCCAGGCAAAGCTCTGAGATGGAGTGTTAGTACTGACAGGGTACCACAGCAATGGAGGTGTGCTTCCCAGGTAGAACACTTGCTTAGCCTGTGTTCTGCCCCCAGCATGCATATCTAACACACATACATACATATAAATGCATGCATATCAAACACACATACACATTACATATAAATATAACTTCAGTTTTACAAGTGCAAAGTTAGTTTTATGATTCTCTGGAAGTCCTGCATTAGTTTAAAGAGAATTATATTACAGAAATGAAATACTCTTTCCAGAGATTTAGTGTAACCTAAAATGGGGGATTCTCCCACTGGAGAAGCTGAAAGAGAGCCTTTGGAACATAAATGTTTGCCTGTTGTTAAACATGCTTTTGGTCTTAAAGTTGTTAGCCTGAAAGTAACTTGAAAGTTGGACTAACCAGAGTTCTCACATGTTCAGATTAAGTACTTTCAATGAACATATCTTTTGTCAAAATTTTTATCTTAAATTAGCTTTTAAAATCTCATAGTCAAAGATAGAAATGCCTCAGAATTGTTTTTTTTTTTTTTTTTTAAACAAACAAGCTTAATCAAAGGGCTAACGCCCCCCTGTTTGGATGTGTCTGTGTGAAGGAGCCTCCCTTAAATCCATGGGCATTTTCTCAGAGCTGGATCTGTATCTTTAGAGATGAGGTACTGCTACTGTGAAGGGATGCAAGTGCTGATCGGGTCTGTCTGATATCTCCGTATATACAAAGAGTACTTTGAAACGGTACTGCACATGAGCAGATTGTTGGAAGGGACACACACAGGGTGGGAGCTCTGCGGACAGATGTAACATGGGGAAATGATGACTGCTTTACAGACAGTCTGGACTTGGAGGTGGGGCCATCGTTGCTACGAGAGTACAGAAGTGTTCTGTTCCCAGCAGGCAGCAGGGCAGGGTGGGAATCCATACACAGCAGAACACATTGAGCTAGGAAAATTCCCCATGCAGCCCTGCCCTGTGCATCATGAGGCTTTGTTGTGATGGTTATTACTGTTTTACGTTTGTAGAAGAAAAGAGCAGATTCAACATTGACATCAATGGTATCAGAGTCTGGGTTACATATTTTTCACTATGGACATTATTTATCTAAAATGACTGTTTTCCTTTGCTTTCCGTCATACTCATTTTAAAGTATCGGGTGCAATAAAAAGTGGAGCAGCAGGGGTCCTGGGGTGAGAAAGTGATTGTTGTTTAGATGAATGAAAAATAGAATATTTTAAAAGGATTCCACTGGTGATTGAAAATGGACCCTATACCCAGGCCCAAGACATGTGTGCAAAGTACACCTCCAGCATCACATCACTGTACGTGCTGAATTGGAGATGGTTCACCTGAGAACAATAGTGACACAGTCAAGCATCACTAACTGGTCAATGTCCTGAGAGGCAACTTAGCATTGTGTGAACACCCTAGGGCTTACTCGCATAAACCTTGATGCCATAGTTCCTCTCTATGTCTCTTGATGGCGTCAGAGATTCAGTTAAAACAGGGATGATAGGGCTGGAGAGATGGCTCAGCTGTTAAAGGCTAGGTTCACAACCAAAACAGGGATGATATTATTGCAAGCATAACAGAAAAACCATTGAAAGTGTATAACGAGCCTTGTGAAGTGGTGCATACCTGCAGTCTCTGCTCTTGGAAGCTGGGGTAGAGTGATTGAGGTTCTCAGCCAGCAGACCTGCTTTCCCAAACCCTGTCTCTAGAGTATAGAGTATAGTTTTGGTCTTAAATGCCCTCTGGGGTGGGAGAGATTACTCTTAGGTTAAAAGCAATTGTTGCTCTTACCTGGGACCCAGGGACCCATATGGTGGTGGCTTGCAGCCATCTGTACTCTTCTGACCCACGCCCACTGTGGGTGATGCAGGGTTTGCTGCTTCTCATCACTGTGTTGAGAGCATACTTCTCGGATGCAATGACTGTCATGGGATTCAGAAAGTTAGTGCCAGCAGATGGAGACCTTGATCTTTTTTTGGGGGGGGGGGGTACACGTTTTGCCTTGGGAAATGCTTTGGCGCTCCTCACTAAATCAATCATTATATTCTTCTTTTTTTTTTTTTTTTTTTATATTCTTAAATACCGAACCAAGAAGTGGTTTTTTTCGAATTTTTTTAAAGATTTATTCATCCCGCCATGTTAACTCTCTATGCAAAATGAATCCAGGTCTGAGCTTTTCTGAAGATTCCATTCCAACCAATCATTTTTTTTTTTTTTTTTNTTTTTTTTTTTTTTTTTTGTCACATTGCTGTCTGACCAAGAAGTGGTTTTTTTCGCTTTAGAAGGGACACACATCAGAATTCTTGGTTTTCCAGCCCTCCTGTGACACTGATTTGAGACGCCTTTTTGCCTTTCTCACTTGCTCCAAGCACAGAGCCGACTGGGGCATCGTCCATGCTGAGTTCTCTGCCAGCTTTCCGTCCATGTAGTAGTAATCAGATAGGCCCTGGTGATTGGCTCTCCTCCCCTGACCCACACTGGGCTGCTGGTTCATCAGCCATCCCTGGCTTGTGTTGTACATCATCTCTGCTGCTTTATGACCCATTCTGAACTCAAATAGGAAAATTTCTCTAATTTGTTTTTTTGTCTAATATCTCTGTCATGTAAAATAAACAAATAATAAGTCATTAGCAAAAAACATAAGCAGGAAGACACATCAAATGAAGTATAACAGCCAAGTTTATCAGGAATATCATCCAATCACATGGCAAATTTCAACAGCATGAAAATCACAATTTCTTTTGCACTAATTAAATATTAGTATAATTGTGTGGTTTTAGTTGCTGGTCACAAAGATTGCTGGTTTTTTAGTGTATGTTAAGCCAGTCTTGCAATCCCTATGACAGAGTTGTTGAAGGTAGGTATATAATCACTTCAACCTGCTGCTGCATTCAGTTTGCTATGGTCTGTGGACGATTTTAGATCTGTTCATAATGAGTGATATTTGTAATGGACTGTGGGTTTTCTTGCAATGTCTTTGGTTTTGGTATCAAAGCACTGTTAGCCCCATTGGATGAATATACAAGTGTTTCTTTTTTCTATTTTTCCTAAGAGTATTTGAATGGCCAGTGTTGTCCTTAATGCTTGGGAATCTGTGCGGTCCTGGCTTTTCTTGGGAAATTTTTTTGATAACAAAAACAATCCCATGTCATTCATTATTCGCATTTCTGTTTGTTCTACACTGTATTGGTGGTTTGTATCTTGGTGGAGTGTCCCATTGTGTCATGTTACCTTATGCTGAAGAGCTTCCAGAATTCTCACAATGGCCCTTTTATTCCGTGAGGTTGCTGGTGGTATACCTCACGTACTCCCAATTGTAGTATTTATAAATGCTCTTTTTCTCTTGGCAACATCTAGATAAAAGTTTGTCAATATTGTTGAGCTTTCGAAAGAACCAACTTTGGTTTTATGTCGTCTTTTTGGATGTTTAGGCTAGTAGCTATAAAAATGTTTTCAGGTGGACTGGTGCGGTTGCACACACCTGAGCCCAGCACTGGGGAAGACCAGCCAGAGCTGCAGAGTGAGATCCTNNNNCGGGGGGGGGGGGGCAGTTTAAAAATTCTTTCCAAATTTTCTTTTGCTAGCAGATTTCTGATTTTGTTTAGTGTGGTCAGAATTCCTTCTGAAGTTTTGTCAGACTTGATGGCTGTCCTCATCCTGGGCCCTGCAGTGTTGGACTTGCCCTAGGAGGAGTATCCTGTTACATGAGCTGGGTTGTTCTGCAGTGCTCCTCTAAGTCTGTTTCGCACTCATTAGATTTCTGTTTCATTCTGTTCCTTCTGTCTGGTGTGTCCATTTTGAAATCTTCAGTTACAGGTGCTGGGTTATCTGTTCTCTCCTGTCATTATCTGGTTTGGCTCCATTCGGGGCTCTGTTGTTTCTTGGATATGTTACTTTGTTGTCACATCTTTGTGTATGGAGAGTGTCCTCCTGTCCTCCCTTCCCACCCATGTTTGTTTATTTTTAAGTTCTGGGAATGACATTCAAAGCATCACGTATTACTAGCCGAGCATTGTGGCTGAGCTATACCCCCTTGTCCCACTCTGCTCCCACTTGTAACTATGTTTCCTGTACTTCCTGTGTGCCTGCATTTGCTTGTCTAGTCTAGTCTGGCTCACCAGCTTTCTCCCAGGATACCTCCCTGCAGTGGAACTACAAGCAGGCTGCCACATTCTCCTGGGTTTTAAGTTGGTCCAGTGATTTGCACTACTGTCCTGGTACTGCAGCAAGCATTTTCCCTCCTGAGCCTCCTCCCAGCTTCCTGTTTTGTTCTGCCTGACACTCCAGTTTGGTTATTACTTTGTCTTTCTTCTGTTCTCAGCCTGTAGTGGTATAATGCTTTTTCATTCCTGTTGTTAATTGCTTTGCCATTTAAATGGAGTGTCTACTCTTTCCATTGAAAGTAGGTTCATTGTGCACTGACACATGACAGTGTTCACTCACTGATGAGCCCACACGCATGACAGTGATTCCACTAGCTATAATAGATTAAAAAAAATTTTCCATTGCTTATCATGAATTTGTGTTTTTTGACAGAGGTCTTTTCTAGATTTCATTTTGTGGCCGTGTCAAACACCATGAGTAACAGTCCATCTTTGAAGGAAATCAGGCCAGGGACTCAAGCAGGCCTGCTTGCTGATCTGCACAGTATCACTACTTCAGTCAGGAAACTCCAGCCAAGACGTACGGTTGGAACCACTACTTGCTTGGGGAATGATGCTGCCCACAGTGGGCTGGTCTTTCCCACATCAATTACCAATCGAGATAATCCTAAACAGACATTACACGGGCTAGTCAGGCCCGTGGGCAATCCCTCAATTGAGACTCAGTTGATATTTAGACAGGGTCTTTATAAAGTCTTTTTTTTTTAACCTAAACATAGAAACATTTATAAAGATGTTCATAATAAGACACTAATTTATAGATTAAGAATAGTTTTATAAATGTAATATAGCCTAGCTGTTCAGTATGTAAAAGTCTGCTAATGTACAAGGGCATGAGTACCCCTTAGCCTTTGTATCAGTCACTGCTACCAGCTTCTAGTCTTGCCACTTCCATTCATGTTTAAGTACCCTGGAGAAGTGGACTCCCTCTTCCTCCTCCTCCTCACCTTCTTCTTCTTCCTCCTCTCCTCCTCCTCTTCCCCTCTTCTATACTATTTTTTATTGTGCCTTTCAGTGTATTTGGCCACATTTATTTGTGGTGTTAAAGAACAGCTCAGGGATATACACATGCCCTGACGCATACTCTGGACTCATAGATTCATTATAGACATGTATTCACTGTTGTGTCACAGCAGCCTGTAGCATTCACAGTTGAGCTGTTAAGTGAGGCCTAGAAAGAATAGGCTCTTCCGTTCACCCTCAGTGTGTGGAGACCGCCTGAGTGTGTGGGAAGTTGTTGTATATTTTAACACTCCGCCCCCATTCTTCTATTACTTTCTTTTGTGTTAAATACGTTCTGGTGTTATCGCTTTAATTCTGTTTTATATACTGTGTAGTTTAAGCCATTTTTATTGACTTGCCTGGAAGTTTTAGTTAAGTGCTAACTGATAAAAATCTAGTTTGAGTTAACACCAATTTAAGTTCAATAATACTTTTAAAAATAGCTTTGTTTCTATATAACTGCATTCTGTCCTCTATCCTTCTATAACTACTGTCATACAAATTATATCCCTGGCCAGATGTATAATTATGGCTTTGTATTAGATGCCTTTTAAATCAGATCTGAGAAGAACTGCAAGCCAAAATACACTTGTCCTGCTTTTTGCAGTTCCCTAAGTGGTCCTCCTCTATCAGTGGCCCTCATTGTTTCATGAGGAGTTGAGTTGCTGTCTAGTGTCCTTATCTCAACCCCAATGCTCCTTAAGTTTCCTTTGCAGAGCATTTCCGTCCACGGTGAATTGCCTTATTTGTATTTTTCCTAGGAATGATTAAATATTGTTGAGTGATGATTACGCTTTTGGTTCACAGTCCTCGCTAGCAGGTCAGCCTTCCTGTGCTTCAGCCACAGTACCCATCATGCCCTTTGTCTTCGAGTTTCTAGTGAGAAGTAAGCTGCTAACCTGCGGAGGGCCCTTGAACCTGAGAATAACGTTTACCTTTTTCACTGCCAAGAAAGTTCTATCTTTGACTTTTACAAAGTTGGCATGTCTCAAGAGACTCTCTTTGGGTTTATTTTGCTTGGAATTCTAAGCTCCTTGGTATATAGATTAATTTTTTTTCATACACTTTTAGACGTTTGGAGGCATTTTCTCTCCAGATGTTACGTCTGTGTCTCTTCTGGGATTCCTGATGCATGTGTTGGTGTGTTTGGTCGGGTCTCTCCAGCCCTTTCTGGATCTCATTGTGTTTCTTCGCTCTCTTTTTTTGGTTTTGGTAGTGTTTTAATTGAGTATACTAAAGGAATTCAAAGGCCATTACTGTTTCCAGTAATGTCAACCATTTGGTCTTTGTATTTCTATACTAGCCTGTGGGAGGTGGGCCTAGGATTTGCTTTTAATTTCTTTGTTGTTGTTGTTGTTGTTGTTGTTGTTGTTGTTCTTTTTTAAGACAGGCTTTCTCTGTGTTCCTCTGGCTGTCCTGGAACTCACTCTGTAGACCAGGCTGGCCTCAAACTCAGAAATCCCCTTGCCTCTGCCTCCCAAGTACTGGGATTAAAGGCGTGTACCACCACTGACTGGCTGCTTTTAATTTCTAAATTGTTAGCCTGCCGTTGTTCGTATTTGCTTATCTTTGTAATTCTGTCCACTTCTACTGATTCCCTCCTTTATCTGTCTTCTCAGCTCTCAGCAAGTTACCTATTTCAGTCTTTTTTGTTTTGTTTTGTTTTGTTTTTTGAAACAGGGCTTCTCTGTGTAGCCCTGGCTGTCCTGGAACTCACTCTGTAGACCAGGCTGGCCTCGAACTCAGAAATCCGCCTGCCTCTGCCTTTGCCTCCCAAGTGCTGGGATTAAAGGCCTGTGCCACCACTGCCCCACCATATTTCTTAGAGATATTTCTGTATGAAGTTTCTTAATTTCATCGTTGTCAGCATTTTCTGTGTTTTCATTTTATTTATTTCATTTAGACTTAATTCTCTGTTTCTGATTGTCTTGGTTACTGTTCAATGGCAGTAAAGAGACACCATGATCAAGGCAACTCTTATAAAATGGTTAATTGGGGCTGGCTTACAGTTTCAGAGGTTTAGTCCATTATCAACACGGCGGAGAGAATGGCAGCATGCAGGCAGACATGATGCTGGAGAGTTAACTGAGAGTTCTACAGCTAATCCCCAGGCAGCAGTGAGAAAGACACTGGGCCTGGCATGGGCCCTTGAAACCTCAGAGTCCACTCCCCGTGACAGGCTTCCTCCAACAAGGCCACACCTCCAGTCCTTCTCAAAGAGTACCACTCCCTGGTGACTCTTATGAGCCTGTGGGGGCCTGTTCTTATTGGAACCGCCACACTCACTCGCTGTGATGGCAGCTTTTATTTCTGAGTTCTAACAGCTTTTAGTTTTTAGTTTGAGGCCGGATGTCATAGCCAGGCTGTCCTTCGATCGCTGCTTACATCTCTAAGTCCTATGATTACAAGTATGGCAGCCCTTCGAAAATGTGCATTTAATGCCGCGGACTTCACCAGTGGCAGGGCTTTGGTTGAGTCCTCCATGTTTTAATCTGTATTATTATTACTATTACTGCTATCATTATTACACTATATTTGTGTTTCAGTTTAAAATGCCATTCCATCTTCTGAATTATTGTTTCCGTGGAGAAAATTGGTATTCAGACTCTGTGTAGTATGTGCCTTCTATTTTGGCCTGTTCTAGTCTAGACTTAATTTTATCTATCTATTTATTTATTTATTTATTGCAATTTTGAGATGATTGTCTAAGAATAAGATTTTAAATTCTGCTTCAAGTTCCTTCAGTCCCTTTCTATTCTCTATTCTGGTTTTGTTTGTTTTGTTTTCAAGGTTGGAGAGCAGGAGAGCGTTGGGCTTCTCGTGATCAGAGCAGGAGAGCGTTGGGCTTCTTGTGGTCCTGGTTACTGAGTCTTTCCTGGGCTTGTGGGGTTGTTTACTGATGAGCCTGTGGAAGCCTCCTTCACCCCTGACCCATGAATTTCTTGTTTGTTTTGTTTTTATTGCTCTTTCAATGCTCAGTACACAAATATATGGCTGTGGCTTCTGGCACTGTCGCCCTTACTTCTCTCTCCCCGCCCCTGCCTGTTAGCCGTCCCACCCACGTGCATTTCCCTGTTCCACATTCATGCCTTTGGTTTTCTGACCTACTGCAGTGTCTGACATAGACTGCAATGCCAATGAGATACCCACAAAACAGCACTTCACACCCTTCTGACTGCTGGCTCTTATTCTTTCTACCTTTGCTCCATGTTGTTCCCTGAGCCTTAGAGGGGTGGCATGAGTGTCCTGTGTGGGCCGAGCATTCGGCCATCACTTGGTCTCAGATTGGGACTGAAAGTGGCGTCTGTGAACTCAGTTTAACTAGACAGCAGTAGCTTAGCTGACACCCCGCCCCCAGTGTCAGAGCTCCTCAGCTGTGGGTTTTTAACCAGGTTCGCAGTACTAGGTGTGGGTTTCTCTTGTATACTACTAGGCTGCAGAACCAGGAGCACTCAGTCACCCCCATACCAGTTATGCCAGTATTGCACTGGCCAGTGTGTGCGTCCTGTCTGTTGGGTTATAGAGTTTGTAGTAATCTCAGCTGAATAAGACGGTGCAATCCGCCACCGCCCCCACTTCGTTTCTGCCTTAGCACTTGGCCCCTTTTACATTCATTGTTGCTGCTCTTGTTAGTGTCCTGTCTTTTCCTAAAGATCTCTTAGCATCTTTTATAACTGAAGTCCCTATATGAAGATACCACCATTCAAGTCATCGCTTAGTTTCCTTAACAGCAAAGTGTAACTCTTTTTGTTTTTCAAGACAGGGTTTCTCTGTGTAGCCCTGGCTGTCCTGGAACTCACTCTGTAGACCAGGCTGGCCTTGAACTCAGAAATCCACCTGCCTCTGCCTCCCAAGTGCTGGGATTAAAGGTGTGCGCCACCACCGCCTGGCAAAGTGTAGCTCTTTAATACCTTGATATGTGTATCTCTTACCTTCTTAGATTATGGGGCATCTTACCCAAGGCAGGCAAGGTTAATGGAGTTAGTGCTTACTCCTGGAGTAGTCACGGCTTTCCATGGTCAACGCGGGCTGCTTCACTTGCAGTCTGTGGTTGTCTTCAGGGCATTTGAGCTGCAGCTTCCTAGGTGGCCTCTGTGCTGGGGGCAAAAACTAGAAAAATCTCATGTCTGTCATCTATCACAAATTGTCCCTTTGTATCTGAGACTTAGTGCGCCTTTCTCTTGGCTTTATTCATTCTTACTTACTGAGATTGAGGGGCGCAAGAGCAAAGGCTGCCCCTTCTCAGTCACAGGGCCTCCATGTTCAGCTTGGGGGTGTGGGGTCGACCTTCACATTATTTTCTTGTCATCCCCATCTCTTTTCTTTGACATTAAGAGGCTAGCAGGATTTGTTCTGATCCCTGCCCGTGGCAGGGGTATCAGTATCCCGAGGGGAGTAGCCTACACTCACTACAGCAGATCTAGCCTTTCGCCAAGTTGCACGTTGTTCTGACACAGTAGAGACGGTCCCCAGCCTCAGTCCCCCACATGGGCTATTCCTTATGTAGATTGTAAGCTATCTGAAGGCACCCTCAGTTCCCTGAGCTCAAGGGAAGTCGGGCTTGGTAGTTTATCTGCCATGGCAGGTCTGCTGTCCATCTCCTTCCTTTGCAGTAAAGCCCAGCACTTGCAGACTGGAGTCTGGAACTGAAGGTTTGTTTCTCTGAGAAGTCATGGATGTGGGCCAGCTCTGGATCCAGGTGGCTTGCCACCACTGTGTCCCTCAAACTTGCTCACATAGTGTACCTATGTCAGGGGCATGAGTTTCAGCGCTGTGGGAAAAAGCTGGAAGCTGTCCTAAATTACCACCGTGTATATAAGAATTGGGCTTGCCACCCAACACCGAAGCAAGCCTGATGACCTGAGTTTGATCCCCAAGATCCACATAAAGATAGGCAAGACCCTACTCCACACAGTTGTCCTCTGACCCCACACATACATGATGGCATGTGCACATGTGCACGCACAGAGAGACAGTCAGACAATACGTAGATCTCACCGCTGTGAGCTCAGGGATGGATCTGCTAGTGAGAGTGGGGCCACCGGCTTCAGCCCTCGAGGCTCTGGCTCTGGTCCTCGTCCTTGGACTGCTGGTCTGAGTGTGCTCTGAGAACCTCATCATGCACTCAGGGCTGCTCAGAGCAGAGCACACGTGCAGCTCTCTGATCTGTTAGGCATGGCAGTTCAGTCTTTAATTACAGCAGCTGCTCTTCTGCTCAGACACACCACAGGACACATCCTTCTGTTACACCTTAATGGGAATCTTCAGGAGAATGCCTAGATTAGGAGGGTTGTGGGGTCTTTTGTTGAATATCTGTGACACAGGTTACCCAGTCACTCTCTAAAACCATTTGGCTGCTCTGCTTCTTTTCTGTTGTTCACATTTTTAAATTTTCTGGTTTTAAAATGGCTTAATGCAGCTAAACTCGAGCGTTCCTTTGACTGTTACAGTGATTAACTTGTTTGCTTCCTGTTTTCAGTGGACAGAAATGAACCATAAATCCTTTTGAGCAAATAAAGCTGCAGATATGCCCCGAGTGACCATCTTTTGGATATAAACTGCTTACATTTGTCCCCTTCTGCAGGGATAATACTTCTTAACACTTTTCCCCCCAGTCCTGGGAATTAAACCCAGGGCTAGGCAAGTGCTTCTACCATTGAGCTACATCTCCAGGCCTTTTAAATGTTGAATGGTAGAGATTTTCTAAGTGCCAAGGCAGGCCTCAAACTTGGGAGGGTCTGCTGCCCCTGTTTCCTGGGTAGCTGGGATTGAGGGCATTCTTTTTATAAGTTTTGTGTTCCTGTGAGCAAATTTCCTTTTAACTAGTAAGGAGGTGGACGAATACTGACTAGCAACACTGAAAATAAAGGCAACCTGATTGCCACTAACACTACTGAGCGTTTGCTGTGGATCTGGAAGCTGCTCGGAAGGCCCGTGGGCATCTCAAAGGTGACAGGATGGAGCTGCCATCCTCTTCTCCAGACCTCCTGACCCTTCAGCAGCTCTGGCCATTGACTGGGTCCGATGAGGCCACTCTCCTCCCCGCACAGCCTCTTCCATACTAAATGCAAAGTCTTAGAGTATTTCACAGAGAAGCAGGCAGCGGCTCAGCCACTGCTACAGCTCAGCATCCTTCTCTAGCAGGCCAGCCACGGAGGATCAGAGCTGGAGGCAAAGGAACTGACCCTGCGGCTTTGGAACATGCTAAGGTAGCTGTGTCCTTGGGAACATCTCTTGAGTTAGATATATCCATTTTTATGCTTATTTTTCTTTCAGACTTGAGTGGGTGACTGAGTACGTTGAATTTTTTTTTCAGGAACTTTGAGAAGCTTCTCTTAGATTTTAGAAGTACCACCTTGTTTTAAGTCATGGGTTTCCTTTGATTTTTTTTTTTTTTTTTTTTTAAGTGTTACTATGTATACCCCTGAAGCAAAGCTGTAGCCTGCATTTAGTTTTTGACTACAGGTCAGGCTATATACTGACTCCTCCTCTGTTATTGGAAGTTACCTATTGTGCTTTCTTCTTGTTGTTTGTTTGTTTGTTTTTCAAAACAGTTTCTCTGTATAGCCCTGGCTGTCCTGGAACTCACTTTGTAGACCAGGCTAGCCTTGAACTCAGAAATCCGCCTGCCTCTGCCTTCCAAGTGCTGGGATTAAAGGCGTGCACCACCATGCCGGGCTCTATTGTGCTTTCTTTAGTATTGGGCTTTGCAGTCTTAATGATATCTTTTACCCTTCAAGATCTATAACATGCCACTACCGAGCTGAATGGAACAGCATTTGAGAACACAGTCAAGGTTAATGCAGATACTCTTCCAGTTTAAATATCTCTGATTTAGAGAGGCAATGAGTTCAGAGAGAAAAGGTTAATGCTGTCCTGTGGTGTGCTCTGTTTGACTTCTAAAGAGGTTGCCAAAGTGGTCTCACTCAGAAAAGATGACAGGTTTTCAGTCAGCCTGCTGCTGTTGCGGATAGAAGGCTGATAAACTTCAGTGTGAATGTCAGCAAGCCATGTGACGGTGTGACTCTGGGTAGTCATATACTTTCCAAAGGTGTTTGAAGTTTGAGCTCTGTGAGTTTTCTTTGCAGTAGAGGTGAAAAATGAAAATGAGTTCTGAACGTGTTAGCCTAGAATATACCGGATACAGTAAATGCACGTTGTGAATTAACAGTCTTTGAGGAAGTTTGAATGTAACAAGATGATGTCTCCCTATAATAGATAGGCTTTGAAATTAATGGCCTTATACTGCTAATGAACTAGGGAAATTGCATTGCTATTCATTAGTTATCTTACTGAAATTGTAGTTGCAAAAGCTGGTTAATTCTAAAAGTCAAGATGAATGTGGAGGAAAATGTCAAGAAATAGATCTCATGGAAAAGTAGAATCGTTGTGCAGAAATAAGTCTTTTAAAGATACAATCAACAATAAGACCCCACTACTACAGAACTACACCTGTCATTCCTCCTGTTAAGAACAGCCCATCACCATGTTCCTGGAGTTGTGTCTTAGTCAGTGTTCTATTGCAGTGAAGAGACACCATGACCTCAGCAACCCTTACAAAGGAAAGCATTACACTGGGGCTGGCTTACAGGTTTGTAGGTTAGTTCATTGTCAGTGTGGCAGGGAGTATGGTAGGAAGCAGGGTGTTAACACAGGCAGGCGTGCTGTAGAGAAGTAACTGAGAGTTCTGCATCTGAATTTGTGGGCAACTGGAGAAAGGCATGCTGGTCCTGGGTGGGAATTTGAAAACCCCAAAGCTACCCCTAATGACACACTTTTCCCCAAGAAAGCCACACCTCCTAATCCCTGT
The DNA here is from genome assembly GCF_900095145.1 of Mus pahari. Taxonomy (NCBI): domain Eukaryota; kingdom Metazoa; phylum Chordata; class Mammalia; order Rodentia; family Muridae; genus Mus; species Mus pahari. Next base: position 38,937,540 of record NC_034605.1, read on the forward strand.
CAAATTGCACCACTCCCTAGGACCAAGCGTTCAAATATATGAGCCTATGGCCACTCCTGTTCAAACCACCATACACCCTGAGCTACACCTCCAGCTTCCTGTTACAAGTCTTGTGTTTTCACTTATCTCTGTTTCTCCTTTTAATCTCAGTGTTCCACACTAAAGGGAATGAGGGACTTCTGATGTCTGCTCACTTTACAGTACTCTAAGGTGGCATTGCGATGGACAGGTTACTAGGTCCCCTTCCCTGCTTTCAGTATGGACTGTTTGCAAAACCGTCAAAGTCTCACTTACCGTCCTGGCTTTGCTTTAGAAGCCAGCATGATCCACTTAGACTGGAGGGGTTTACGTTGCTAAGAGTTGTCCATCTTGTTTCGTTTTCTGAGAGCAAAGCTAAACTTCCTCTGTGGAATTTGCATTTGTCAATTGAAGACCCATCTGACTTGAAGAATTTCCTTTGACTTTCTTAAATATGATTTACATGTAAGGATTCTAGAATGTTCTACACTTTAAGGTATTGACTATAGCTTCATACTCGCTTCATGGGGTATATGTTGTGAAGGACTCTGTAAACTTAAGATTTCAGACTTCCTTTGTGCTACTAAAGGCTCCATTGTTTTTCTAGATTTAGGGATTCAAATCCCCTTAGGGATTAACGCTCTCTGAGGAGCTCAGCAAACTGAGAGCTTTGAAGACCAAAGCTCTCAGAGGGCTCTTATGCACAGAATAATCCACAGAGCACTGCCCTGCTTGCTTTAGAACTTGAGGACATGGGAAGGGCTCCTGGCTGTATCCTTGTACTGAGAATTCTGCATGCTAACATCATATGGTTAAAAGCCACTCAGCAAGCCCTTGAATGGCTTCAAACTCTGGCGCAGAACCGGAGACCCAAGCTTAGTAAGGCAGAACACTGAGGTGTGCATGCTGCCTCTGTGTGTCAGCACTCTGGAGCAGGCTGGGAGACAACAGCACCTTGCCAGAGACAGATAAAGACTGGGACTCTCAGAATTGCACGGTTTTTCATGTGTTGTAGTTAGGTCGTCTCCCCATCCCCTTGACTTTTACAGCCTTGTCTCCTCTGCTTGCCCATCCATTCCAAGGGTACTGAAACGAAGACGTTTAACAAGGAAATGCAAGTGAGCGTAGTCCATAATTTTACTAATAAGCAAGAACTTGGCTGTATCTATTTGTTGAAACACATTCTGAGATAATATAGGAAAACATTAAGTAACTTTAAAGACTTTAACATAGAATTGTGTGAGATTCAGCAGTTCCATCATAGGAATGTGTTCAGAGAATGAGGGAGATTGCTAATGAAAGCCAAAAGATGAAGAGACACCATCCTCCCATTGGCTGGTGGACAGATACACACACTATGGTCTGTCTACACAACAGGACCACCATACCCTAAAAGCAGGAAGTCCTTTCTGTGCTGTAGCAGGACTGTGCCTTAAGGACATCGTGCTAGGTTCTCCTTACAGGAGTCCTCAAAATAGCCAAATCCATAAACACAAAGGAGACAGGCGTTAGTGTTTAGCAGGGATGGTGTGTGTCACCTAGTGTTTGATGGCACTGATCTACTTAGAAACAACCATCAAACCATAATATAGCCCAGTTGTTTGCAAACCTTTAGTGGGGATTCCTGAGCTATCTGGACTATGTTTAAGCCAAGGACAGAATCCGTAGATTTTTTTTGTTTTTTAAGAGTGGGTACCAATGCGTGATAGTTGATGTCCCTGCAAACACTGGTGTATATCACAGGAGCATTTTCACAGCGCAGCAGAAGCTTCATGCAGTGAATGTGAGGGACTGCAGGTAGGAACCATGGACATGAGCCATGAAACAGCATATTACCATGTTCATTGGCTTTAATATGTATGTCTGTGGTGTGAGCAAAGCCTTTTCCCTGTGTGTGTGTTTGCCCTTGTGTGAGCACACCTATTTGTGCAGGTGTTTGTGTGTGTGAAGGTTGACCTTGGGCATCTTACGCGTCTGTGTTTGAGATACTATTGAGGTGCATATTGAGGCATGGATTTCCACTCAGACTCAGAGCTCACCAGCTAGCTAGTCCATCTAGCCTGCTTGCCTAAGGATCCTGTGTCTTACCTTCCAAGTGCTGTGACTACAGATGAGCCCCCATGGGTACAGATGGGTACTGGGGATTCAAACTCTCATGCTTGCATGGCAATCACTTTACCCACTGAGCTGTCTTCCTAACTCCTGCCTAGAATTTTGTGTTTATATTTTTTAATAATTGCTTAGCATGAGCTAGTCCCTGAATAGCAGTGGCCTTTTAGGCCCTACTGGCAGATGATAGTCCTTTATATAGGACAAGTGAACTGGAAGGTGAGTGTTTTTAAGCACAAGGAGTGATCTTAAGTGTGTTTCCTCTCAGACTATCAACTAAGGAAGGGAAATCTGAATTCGGATGAGAATTAGCCATGTCTTCCCAGGTCACTGGACTGACAGTGAGTTTTCTTCCCATAGAATGCAGTCCTTTTGACTCTTCACCCATGTCAGTACCAAAAGCAATAGGGAGGGGGGAGAAGAAAGAAAGGAAAGGAAAATGAAAAGAAGCCTGGTATGGAGCCCTTAAATTTTAATAAGCTATGAGACATGTGTTGGGAGTTACATCGGCCCTTGGGGGTTTCTCTAACTAGCTCAGAACATATTTCCTGTTCCCTGGATGATCTCAAACATTCCTCTCTCCCTGGGCTCGGTTGTCAGTTGTTGCTGGCAGGTGGGTGAGTTGTTGATCATTTAATCCCTTCGCTGCCTCCAGTGTTGTGCCTGTGATTATTTAATGTGGTGGTTAACCCTCTGAAGGCTGGTTTCCGTCTGCTCTTTTCATCCTGGCTGTTTGTGGAAAGCCTTTTCTCTGTGTTCCCTGAAGCTGGCATATCTCGACACCTCCATTTCTCTGCTGACTGGCACATCCTGATGTGCCACATTCTGTTTGTCAACAGTTACATTCAGCAGATACCCGTTGAGTACCTAATGTGTACAAAGCACTTGGGGGCCATTGGAATCCCAATCCTGTCAAGTTTCAACCCAGAAGTGTCGAAGATTCTGGTTCGTTAATTCCTCATTTCCCCCAACACTTAGCTTTTGCTGGTTTGTTTTGTGTGTGTGTGTGTGTGTGTGTGTGTGTGTGTGTGTGTGTGTGTGTGTTTATAGCTGGGTGTGAAGTGAAGATGACACCCACTGGGCGATCTCAGGTGGGAGAATAAGCCAGTAGACCTTAAATTTTCCTCTTGTAAGGAGGTAGAGTGAGGTGCCTGGTCCCCATCGAGCATTGACAGGGCGGTCGCTCAGTGTTAGGAACCAACCCTTTGTCCTGTCCAGCCACCTGTGATCACTTTACTTCAAGAAAGCGTAAACTCTCTTGAATTTGATGGTAAATAAATCCGAAAGAGGTATAGTCATGACTGAATGAGTACTCGGTTGCAAGGGAAGATGACTGGCCAAAATATGAACTTTACACTAGCCTGAACAAGATGAAACCGTGCCATAAAGAGCCAGTAGCCATCAGGCAGGGTGGTCACTGAACCAGTCACCTGTCTCCTGAGGGGATGCGGAAGCAGGGGGTCTTGGTGTTGACTAGCACTTCCCAGCTCCCTGCTGGATTCTAAGATCCTGGGCAGCTGTTACTTAAGTGTACTTGTTGACAGTTTATGGTTGTTCCTGTACTGTGGAGGATATGGCTGGTGTAACCCTCCTATCTTAAGTCTGCTCCATCACTGAGAGGTGCCAAGTGCTTCAGCTGCTGAGTTGTGCTTAGCCACATCACCTTGGAAGGTGTCCCACCCCATGAACCACAGGGGGCTGGCAGTGTGGACCAAAGGCATTTTCAGAGAGCTCCCTGAGACTGTGGTGAGTCAGGGGGAGGAGGCCTGCTGAGCATAGCAGCACACCACACTCACATGTCAAACACATCATTATTGTGTAGCCTTTGATTTAATTAGACTGGCCTTATTTAGGTTTAGAAGGTATAATTAAGTATTTTCAGTTGATTTAAAGTTACATAGTCTCATTAATTGGTAATTCTTTTTTGTCTCAAAATAGTATTTTTCGATTTAACTCCCCTTACTGCTTTGCGTACTTAATTTTTTTAGATTAGCTCTCTGAAAAGTTAGCTATTAAGGCAAATCACTTTAATGGAAGACACCACAGCTCTTTGGTCCCTAAGTCTGTGTGCTCTTGGGTTTTTAATGTTTGCATTCACAACTTTCCGTCCATCTGTTTCTGTCTGTTTGTGACAGTCCTGAGTTACCTTGCAGTTTTGAATAAGATGATGTGTATACATTTACCCTTTATAGGTTCCCTTTGTCCTTTACAAGAAGTCGTTGTGTGCAGTATTATGTCCTTTCCCACTGCTGAGTCTGTACCACAGCTGTGTGGCACAAGGTATCATGGCTTCCTCCCTGCCCCAAGGACAACCCCAGTTCTCAGTGGAAAGCGGGGTCCATGTGTGTACTCAGGTCTGGAAATTGAGTCACTATTACAAGTGCCTCAGAGGTATGAAATAGACTGGAGTTGCAGAAAGCCTGTACTGTTCAACTAAGTTTAAGTTTAGTAATGGGTAGATAGTGGTTCTTAAGTCATAAAGAAAATTGTTGAATGAGACATTTGAGGATGTGGCTAGAGGAATGGCCCCGTAGTTAAGAGTGTTTATTGTTCTTGTAGCAGGCCCAAGTTCATCTCACAAGGCAGCTCACAAACTGCCTGTATCTCCAGGGAATCCAACAGCCCTCTGAATTTCTCAGGCAGAAGCACGTATAGAAACACGCTGTCACATAAACATAGGAAAGAAAGGTTTGATTGTTGTGGCCTAGGGGACTTGACAGTGTCATTGTGCAGTAGAATAAAGGTGGTTTAAACAAAGAGTGAGTTGCTGCACGAGTCGAGCAGATCAGAGCAAGGCAGGGCCGAGGAGGGGGCTGGGATTGCATGTGGGAAGAGCTGGCCAGGCCAGGCTGGTGCTGGGTCATCCCTTCCCACAGCCAAAGGCCTGTGACTTTCCACCGTAGTTAATGGGGGGTTCAGGGCAGAGGCCTCCCTACCCAGCCAACACCTGTCTTCCAGGGTGTCAGTGAGCCAGAGGGGAGAGAGGCAGGGAGGCTGTCTTAGTCATGACCAAGGCAACTCTTACAAAACAAAGCATTTCGTTGAAGTCTTGCTTACAGTTTCAGAGTTTTAGTCCATTAGAGCCATACTAAGGAACATGATGGCAGACGGGCAGAGAGAGCCACTGGGCCTGGCATGGGCTTGGGAAACCTAAAGCCCATCCCATAGTGTCATATCTCCTCCAAGGCCACACATAGTCTTAACAAGGCTACACCCCCAAATCCCTCTAGTCCTTCACAAACAGGTCACCAGCTGAGGAATAAACATTTCAATAGATGAGCCCCTGGGAGCTATCCTCCTTCAAACCACCACAGAGCCAGTGGCAGAGGTGGTGTTTAGGAACCAGGCACAGAGAGCTTACCAATCTTGAATATCAAGTCTGTGGATCTGTCAGATGTGTCTGAGAGTCTGGTGAAACCAGGTGGGGGATCCTACCTAACGGCCCAGATGACATGGGTGGGGCTGTCTAGGAAGGAACTGTAGCTTCTTGTGAGATAAACTTCACACCCAGGTGCTGCTACGGAAGCTGCATTCTCATACCCTGGCATGACCCATCGTGAGGGCCATGCCACTGTACACTGTGATCTCTATCTAGTCCCTAACAGCCTTGACTGAAATAAATACTGACTGGTGATCAGGAAAGGTACTGATGTATGATGCAGGGGGATGGCCTCCATCATCGCTCACCTGTTACCTCAGTAGCTCCAGGGCCATAGTCAGACTGCTTATGTTAGCCACATTTCGGTGACAGTGAAAAGAACTCCCAGTGTGAAACTAGATGTTACCAGGCAGGGCATTTCAGCCTTGATGATCTGGCCTGGCAGCTGTGTGGTAATGCCACCAGTCAGTCTGGTCCTCCTACTCTCCGTGTTCCTCCTGTGTGCTTGGTCTGTGTCCAGAACCCTGAGTGCCTGATAATTCATTGGAATGCTTGACTGGAGCAGGAGGGTCGCCCGCTCTTATACAGCCAAGCTCTGGGACTAGGCAGTGACAGGGTGTGGCTTTGCTGAACAGAATTTGGGTGGCCTGCTTCTTAATCATAAGGTTTCTTGTAGTGATGATCCTCAGCAAGATTGAGCCTTGTGTGTTCCCAGGGAACTAAGTTGAGCTGGGGGCTGTTCATTCATGGACTTTCTCCAGCATTCGTACCACCACTGTCTTGCCTTGCTTCCGACTGAGGAACGTTTATAACTGGGAAACTCAGATCCCGTGGTTGGAAGTATAATTGAAGGGTAGAGGGGAGGGGGCCTTTTATATTCTTTGTTTTATTATGAAATAGATACTAATGTTTCAAGGCTGCCTTTACTTAATATCATGTTCATATGAAAATACCCCTCTCAATAAGATTAATTTTCAGATTGCATAAACTGAAAAAGATTTTACGTTTGAATAGGATTGAGTCAGGTGTGAGTAACAAATTCAAATGTTAAACCTTATGAACATGGCTTATTCTATAGACACCAAAGGCCTTGCTCTCTAATTTCAGAGAAAACAGTGGCTCTGGATATCTAAGATAGGTAAAATCAGTTTTAAGCTCTGATTAAGACCCGTATTGCCTTGACAACATATTAAACTCAAATACAGTTAAGAGAAAAACCAATGAGTGTTTACTGAATGGAAATTAGCATCCTACAGTTTGGGTTAGTCAGGATTATATAGCATTAAAGAAATACACAAAGTAGGAGAGTTATACAAAGAAGTATCCTGTGCCGTCTATATCATTACGAGTCACTCTTAGCTTTTGTGTAATTATATTCATAATAAAATGACATGGAATACCATCATCTGTCCACATGCCACTTTTGATTTCTTAATTTTCAGTTGCTATGATAAAACAGCAAACCAAAAGCAACTTAGTGAGGGAAGGGCTTATTACAGCTCTAAAGTAACACTGTCACGGAGAGAAGTCGGGGCGGGAACCTGGAGGCAGGAGCTGAAACAGAAGCCACAGAGGAGTGCTGCTTACTGGCTTGCTCCCCGTTGGCGTTCTTCCATAGCTGAGGACCACTCACTATGAGCTGAGCCTTCCCATATAAAAGATTCATCAAGACCGTGCCCTCACAGACTTGCCTGCAGACCAATCTGTTGGAGGCAGTTTCTCGGTTAGGATCCCCTCCTCTCGGGTAAGTCTAGGTTTGTACAAGTTGACATAAACCAACCACCCCATCGCCTTCCGTATTTGGTGAGATTTTAGAAATACAGCCGTATGATGTCATGTATGGATAAATAATAACTTTTTCCATTTTCTTTTATTTGTTTGTTTGGTTGGTTGGTTGGTTTTGGTTTTTTGAGACAGGGTTTCTCTGTGTAGCCCTGGCTGTCCTGGAACTCACTTTGTAGACCAGGCTGGCCTCGAACTCAGAAATCCACCTGCCTCTAACTCCCGAGTGCTGGGATTAAAGGCGTGCACCACCATGCCTGGCTACTTTTTCCAATTTAAAAGTAGATATATTTAAATACATTGTGTGTGTTATGTCATTTCTATTCCTTTTCCACAGAGTAGACCTCTAAAGGTGGAATTTTGGGACAGAAGTTGATAGGCCATCTTATAGTACTGCTCAGAAGTGTGCTTTCAGCTGGGCGTGGTCAGCCTGGTCTCCAGAGTGAGTTCCAGGATAGCCAGGGCTACACAGAGAAACGTTGTCTCAGGGGGGAAAAAAGAAAGGAAGAAATGTGCTTTCATCGGCTCCAACTTTATGTTTAAGCCTTTGTTACTGGAAAGGTAGAAATGGTAGTTCCCTTTCTCTGCCCACGTGATCACTTTTATACTTGGTGGTTTTATCCCTTAGTTTTGAGTTTGCAGCATGTCTCCTGTTTCTGTGACTGTGCGTCTGTGTATCTGTGAGTCTGTATGACTGACTGGTCTGTTTCCATCTTCGCACCTAAGGCGTCACATTCATGCTTCCATGTCAGCACAGTAGTAACATGAAGTCCTGAGTGGACCTGAGTTTTCTGTCTTTTAATGTTCTTTTCCACGGAAACCATGTTGCATTATTTTTCATTAAATACAGCTGTTTTAGGAAAACAATCAAACTTTTTTAAGATTTATTTATTTATTATGTATAAATACACTGTAGCTGTCTTCAGAAGAGGGCATCAGATCTCATTACAGATGGTTGTGAGCTACCGTGTGGTTGCTGGGATTTGAAGTCAGGACCTCTGGAAGAACAGTCAGTGCTCTTACCTGCTGAGCCATCTCTCCAGCCCCCAAAGTCTTTTTATTCACATTTATTGCATGGTCCAGGGCAATCTAACTGGTTTATGTGTTTCCTGATCCAAACTGTTTCCATTGTCTTGTACCAGAACTCATGTACTGTATGTAGTTTATGGAACTAGTAAGGCACATTTAATTTTGCTGAAAAATTATAGTGTGTCTTCCTGTTAAATCTTTACTATAAATACTGATTGACGTCTATGAGATCTTAAATTGGAAAATGTTTTTAAAGTATTTGGTGTTCTCAAGAATCATGGTTGTATTTTTTTTTTTTTTCTTTTGTAATGTTCTTTTGATAGCATCTATCCATCCTGGTTGTTTTGTTTTTGAGACATGGTCTCACTGCCTAGAACTCACAAAGACATGTCTACCTCTTTGATCCTGGAATACTGTGATTAAAGGCATGTGCCACCATCCTTGGCCTTATTCATGGGTATTTTCTAACTAGTAACTAGACTGTGAAGTATGTATTTTTCTTGCCCTTACACAACTGTTAATGAAACAGGATTATAGTGCCACAAGTGACCTCCATGTGCTGTGTTGCCACATCCATATGACACTGATTTAAACAGATGCTTCTAAGGCAGCTGCTGCGGGGGTTGTGCTTTCTTGTTTATGTTTTGCCTTATTTCTGCTGATTGATTCATCTTGAAGTATTTTCTTAAACAGTACACCTTTTGAAGATGTATTTCTAGTATGTTCTAAATGATTTTTTTTTTCATTTTTGTTGTTGACATGGAAGTAAGGGAGAGGTGGAATATTTTTCTTGTAATGAGTCCAAGTGGTTACTATTTTCTGCTTTAGTTAAAGGCGCCATTCCATTTTCTCTTCCCTAGAGCTCTGAAGGTAAGTAGAATGTTCAGTCTGCAGTGTCTCACACCCCCAGGTTGTCAGAATCTTGATTTGCCCGTGTCTGTGTGCATCCATCCTGAGCCTCAGAGGCATGACTTGGGTCTTTTGGGGTTTTGTTTTTTGAACAAATTCTCCAATCTTAAAATTCACTCTTTTGAAAATACAACTATTTACTCCTTTAGATCTGTCTTAGAAATAGGCATAATAAGAAACATTTTTTGGCAATTTCATTGTCCTAGTTGGTTTCTGTCGAGATGAGCACCGTAACCAGCAGCGTCTTGGAGAAGAGGGGGTTTTTTTGGCTTAAGGCTCACATTATCAAGGAATACCAGGGCCAGCATTCATGGCAGGAGTCTGGAGACAGAAGCTGAAGCTGAGACCACAGAGGAGCGCACTTGCAGGCTTCCTCCTCCTAGTTTGCTGACGGCCTTTCATCCACAGCCTGTACCCTCCACATAAACCAATCAAACGAACACACCCCACAGACATGCCGCAGGCCAGTGTAGGCAATTCCTCAAGTGAGGTCCCCCGTCCCAGGTGTGTCATGTCGACAGCCAGAGCTAACCATGACACATCTAGGATTTAGAAACGAAACCATTTTAACTAGTTTCTGTGTGGACTGTAGTCGAACGGTCCTAGCTACTGAAGAACTATGCTAAGCAAGACTTCCTGCCTCGGGCTGGTGAGATGGCTCAGTGGGTAAGAGCACCCGATTGCTCTTCCGAAGGTCCGGAGTTCAAATCCCAGCAACCACATGGTGGCTCATAACCATCCGTAACAAGATCTGACACCCTCTTCTGGACTGTCTGAAGACAGCTACGGTGTACTTACATATAATAAATAAATAAATCTTAAAAAAAAAAGACTTCCTGCCTCCTCCCCGGGGGAGGGGGGCACAGTTAAGTGGCAGACTGTTAATACTGTCTGCCTGGAATACCTGGAGACTGGCAAGCAAGTCAAGGGCTATCAATTTAGCATGTCTGAATCTTACCCCCCCCCCATATTAGGTCTTTGTTCTAGTCTTAGTTCTTATGTATGGAAGATTTAACTTTGAAATGTCTTTTCTGTTAATCTCATCACTTCACATCTTGGGTCTCTTCCTATACAGTGATGTAATCGTGGACATCAGTCTTGTTTTCCTACTCTGTCAGCCTGGGTTGCTTACTGGAGATCTTGGTTTTTACAATTTAGGGTGTTGGGTTTTGTTATATACAGATTGTGAGTCAGGCAATGGTGGCAAATGCCTTTAGTCCCAGCACTCAGGAGGCAGAGGCAGGCAGATGGATCTCCAAGTTAGAGGCCAACCTGGTCTACAAAGAGTTCCAGAACAGTCAGAGCTACACAGAGAACCCTTGTCTCAGAAAACAAGCAAACAAAAAAAAAACCGCTTTTTGTTTTGTTTTTTAAATTTTTACATATATGTTTGTGCATATGTATTTGTGAATGCAGATTCCAGGGAGAACCAGAGGCATCAGGTTACCTATAGCTGGAGTTATAGGCAGTCGTAAACCACTTGACATGCTAGGAACCAAACTCAAGAGATCCTCTGCAAAAATAGTCTATTCTCTTAACCAGTGAGCCGCCTCTCCAGTCCCACGAGATACTGTTTAGAAGTGTTAGCTTTGTGCTAGCTTGCTGTAAGCTCTGTGCACTGCTGTGTGCCTGTGCTGTGCTCTGCGTGCACCGTCTCTCACGGGGCTTCCATACTCCCAGCCCTGTATTATATAGACGCTGACGATTACTCAGTTAGGGTCTCTGGAAATTGATTAGATAGATTGTCCTCAAAAGTTGTTTGCTACCAGACTTATTTTAATTTTTCTCTGTATATGCAGGCTAATATTGGTCCTTAAGACTCAGTGGAACTTTGGAGAGATTCTAGTGTTTTCTCCCTGTATGCAGCCCCTCGGGATCTGCGTGCTGCTCATTGGTGGTTTTCCTCTCCCATTGGGTAGTAAGCTGTTACGTTATGCTGCCCTCCCTGCCGGCTGCCCCAGGTCCGGAGACAGATGCTTGCATATTGTAATTAGTTGTTAGTTGTGCAAGTTGCTTGTATATAGCTGTAGCCCACATAGCTTAAGGAAGAAGGGAGGGTTTGGCTCACAGTTTCAGGGTTAGTCATCCTAATCGAAAGCCATGTTAGAAACAGCTCTGTTCAGGGTGGCAGGAGAAGCCTGCTTATCGCTTGGCAAGCCAAAAGGCCGAGAGAACTGTCCAGAACCCAAGGGTGGGTATAACCTAAGAAGGTCTGCGCAGGTGCCCTCTCCCCATGCTGAGGCATGGCCTCTCCTAGATAGAGATGGCACAGTCTCTCGGGATTCAGTGTCTAGTGGGAAATGTTCTCTATTTCAGACTACCACAAAAGAAAACCAGGTGTTCGAAAAGAAATATGTATGTCTCCATAACAAATGTTATGCTATTGTATCGTGGGAGGACAGTGGTGGCCAGGGGTGTCAGTCCTTAGTGCTCAGAGGCAACTTTTCCCTGTTTCCCTAAGTGCCTGTGAGTCCCTGGATGATCTGTTTATGGTCTGAAGGACAGTTCTTCCTGGGTCCAGCCACTAGCAGGCGATTACAGCTGTGTGATTTTTATTGTGGAGCAGTGAACTAGGAGCACTGGCAGAAGGTTTCCTGTTGGGCTAAGGAAGTTTGTGGGTAGTTACAGGGGCAGCTGCATCACCCAAAGCGACATTCCTGGAGTTCACTGCACTGGCCCTCTCTGGGCACTTGCTGTTGCAGACTTCACCTTGAGAGGGGGCCCTGTAGAACTTAAAGGGTGGGAGTGGTCTTCGACCTAGGAAGTTTGCTTCCTTCCTGGTTTCCCAGTGCCCCCTGGAGTGTTACAGTATGGAGGACATTGTTACACAGTCTTTCTGCCCCAGAGTGTTGAACCGCTGCTGTCTCTGGATTAACTGTGTGAGTAACTGTTGTATAGGTGAAGGCCCTTGGAGTGTTGTGAGCCTTAGGGCTGTAGGAGTGAATGAAACAGCACTGACCCCGCCCTCGAAGGCCTTCTGGAGTGTGCCAGTAGTAAATATATTTGAAAGTGTGCTGAGAAAAACAACTTTTAGGGACTCTATAAAGGTGAGGGACCCGCACTTGGTGGGTAGGTTCATGAAAGACTCGGCATGACTTCCGGAAGACAAGAACAGCTTAGCCGTTTGAAAGTCTTGGGATTACCTCTTTTGTGCCCTGTATAAAGGCTGTCTTTGTATTATTCTAATGCTGATTTCCATCTAGAAGAATGTTGAGTACAGGCTGGATTTTGATATTGTTATTTTTATGTGGCACCTCCTGTCCTGCTGTCTTCTTCTCCATCACCTTGTGATTGGTCAATAAAGAGCTGATCAGCCAATTAGCTGCATGGAAGAGAATAGGATGAGACTTAAGATTCAAGAAAAGAGAGGGCAAAGGGAAGGGTGAGCGCCACAGGATTTGCCAGGAGGACACACCTGGAACAGAGCAGGCCAGTGCAAGACTCAAACTGCAAGTAATGAGGGGCGGGTGGCTGGGATAAATAGCTTAGCGGGTTATAATAGCTCAGGTCGGCTGCTTGTTAATAAAAATACCAGATCTCTGCATCTATTATTCAGGATCTAAAGTGGGCTGTAAAAGAGGGTGTAGAAACGCCCTGTTGTTATATTGTAATAAAAGGAGCATCAGAAACCTCCCAAAGAATTGCAGTTACATCTAGGGCAAAGTATTCTAGCAGAGGAATAATATGTTCAGAGGTAAAGAGGTGGGACACACCTGGATGGGTACAAGAAGAGCACTTGGCTTGACTGTCCCAGTGGGAGCAGAAATGCACAAATGCTATAGGCTATCAGGATAGGCAGGAACTTACCTTGGGGTTGGTGATATGGGATGCCAAAGCTCAGTCTTACATGAGCACGTCCTATCTAAATAATGCATAGCTATTTGCTTCATGCTATCCATAGATGGATAACAGGGTTCTCAGACTGACTCTGGAATCAGCAGGACCCTCACGCACAGTGAGCCAATAGTGGGTGGGTGGGTGGGTGGTTGGACAGGATCTCATTTTGTAGCTCTGACTCGTGAACTTTCAGAAAACTTCCTTCCTCTGCCTCCTAAGTACAGAGATTAAAGGCAAGTGCCACCATGCCCAGCAAGTTGATTATATTTGTTACAGCTTTTAGTGCTCCTTCATTCTTGGCTTTAAGGCTTGTTCTTTAAATTGTAAGATGTGGTGGGTTTCATTGCTATAAGTGCATGTAATGTGCTTGATCATTTAAAAACAAATAAATAAATCTCGCCTTATTCCCAACCTTGCAACAGACTATTGGCTAGGAACTGAACTCACTTTCTCTACAAGAGCAACACGTGTTCTTAACCACTAAGTTCTTCAGCCTCCATTTTTAGGTTCTTGAACCATATACATTTTTAAGTGAGAATTGAATGGTTTTTATTGCCCCGATTGAAGCAGGTGGAGGTGTCTCCTCCTGTTGTAACAGTCAAGGTACTTTACTGTCCACTTTATTATAATAAAAAAATGTTGAGGCTTAATAGTAGAGCATGTACCAGGCATACATGAGGCCCTGGGTTTGATCTCTGGCACTGAAAAGTTGAAGAACCATGTGCCAGGATTGGTTGAAGCATCATCCATGTTAATACTGAGGAACAGTGGTGCGTGATGGGACATTGCTAGAGAAAGGAGAGCCATCCTGTGCTAATAACCTTGGAAGCTGAGTGTCACGTCATGCCTTTAGTTCTACCACTTGGGAAGCAGAGGCAGGAGAATCTCTGGATTCAGAGCCACATAGTAAGAACTTGTCTCAGAAACCCACAAAACATAAAAAAATGACACGGTAAAATGGAATGGGGTCCAATAGACTGACCTAGTAGGCATATTCTGGGACAGCCTGAGCAAGAAGTCCTTGCTGCCTGCGATATCCACAAGGAACAGTGGCCACTTCTCCGTAGGCCTGCAAAAGCACGTGGCTTCATCTCTGTCTCTCTTTGGTCCCTCTTAGATTTAGAACAAGGAACATTGATTGATCTTCCGGTCTTTGTCAGTCAATCTCGTTTCCTTTTCTCTGATCATGTGTTTTCTGTGAGACACAGGCTCTAAGTCCCATTTTTTTAAGAAGCAAGGCTCAGGTTTTGACGTTTTCTTTACAACACTTGCTTGTGTGCGTGTCCAACATTTTTCTTTCTGACTACCAGATAAGCAAAGTGGTGGTTCCTTTAAAAGTGGACTTGGGCAAGCCTCTAGTTGGTGATATTCTCTAATAGCTAAGTCCTGGGTTTGCGACGGGCCTCTGTCTAATTCAGAGGCCACACTGGGGACTGGTTGATGGCAGGCTGTCACAGACCACTGTGATTTCAAACTCTTGGCAGGTACATCCGCATTCATGGATGCGCTAGCAGCCAACGGGACAGTCACCATACAGACATCCGTAACAGGAGTGACAGCCGGGAAAAGGAAATTTATTGACGACAGAAGAGACCAACCTTTTGACAAGCGGTTGCGCTTCAGTGTGAGGCAGACAGAGAGTGCCTACAGATACAGAGATATTGTCGTCAGGAAGCAAGATGGCTTCACCCACATCTTGTTATCCACAAAATCATCAGAGAATAACTCACTAAACCCAGAGGTGAGAGACATGCCCCAGGCTGTGACTTGACACTTCTCCATGCCCTGGTGTCCTGGCCTGTTTTGCTGAGTGACACTCTACAGTCTTTCTAAGCCTTCTGGGGAGATGACAGCTGCTTCTCATCACACTTGTGGCCGTAGTGGCACATCACAGGAGGAGGGTGCCGAGGAGCCACTCCATTCTCCTATTGTGGGAAACTATGGTTTTGAAGTGGGGACGGTAGCTTCATCCTTCCTGTCTTGGTCTCCCACTTCCCAAGTCATCTGTAGAGCATAGAGCAGCAGCCTGCGGCCTCCCTAAAGTCTCGGGGAAATGTGTATGCACAGACTCTGCTTTAGCTAAAGTTTCATCAGAATCTTGATGGGTTCCTTATTCAGACCAGATAGAAGTACCCTAGGTCTTAGTCCCTTTAAAGACTCTAACCGTCATCCTTCTGTACAGGTGCCATCCGCATTATAGCAGATACATGTCCTTGTCAGTAAGCACTTAACTAATAAGTAAGGGAGCTTTCAGTGGCCCTGGGTAATGTATTCACAGAGTTTGGAAACCAATTCTGTGAAGGCTCTAGAATCCAGTGTCTGAATTTGCATTGTACCTCGGTTCTTATGGTTGCTTGTTTGCCATTGTGCACATCTTAGGCAAATGGGGATCTGGCCGGAATCACAAAAGGCTGGCCCTTGGTCCACTTTTAGACTTCAGGGTATCTTCGATGTTTCTCGGAGGTCATTTCAAGTGGTGCATACCCTCTGACACTGGTGCACCCTTGCTTGCTCGGTACACTTACACCCAGCAAATGATTTAGACTTACACCCAGCAAATGATTTAGACTTCTGTCCCCATGGTGTTAGGTGGCTAAGAAAAACAGCCAAAAACCGTAGAACTGAACACGTTTCTTGAAGCTGGCTGAATATGCCACCTGCTGTCCGAGGTAGAAGTTCCAGAAGCAGCCATGTGCCTTGCCTTGTCTGCTGAGAGCCTCGGTGGGTATAGAACAGCCAGGTGACATAGATTCACGTGCCTTTGCACCAGTGATTGTAATTCACCGCAGTAACCTTGAGCCATAAGCCCTGGTTAGAGAACATGAAAAGCATACAGAGTGTTTACCGTCATGGTGGGTGGCAATTAGACTGGAGATGGCGCTCATCTTAGACCTAGACTGTCCCATTAAAAAGTGCTTCATAGGGTTCTGTGCCCAAAGTGCTCTTGACCACTTGCACCTGTGGTGACTTCCAGGTAATGAAAGAAGTGCAGAGTGCCCTGAGCACAGCTGCGGCCGACGACAGCAAGCTGGTTCTGCTCAGCGCCGTGGGCAGTGTCTTCTGCTGTGGTCTGGACTTTATTTATTTTATTCGGCGCCTCACAGATGACCGAAAGAGAGAAAGCACTAAAATGGCAGACGCTATCAGGTATGTACAGATGGGGGCTTTCAACGGAACGCTGGGGTGCTGTAGGGTGCAAGTCTCTGAGAGAACGAGCCTTGAGGGAAGTGCACATCATCCTCTGGAAGGCACTGTAGCAAGACTAATTAATAAATAGTAATACTTGCCTTGCACCTGTCACAGAATTCAGGGCCGTTTGGCTTAAGTTTGGGCCTTTGGGGACCATTGTGATGATTTAGCCTGTGTATTTGTGCTGTGTTTTATCTCCAAACAATAACACACCGAGTGCTGTCCCCTTACATTGTCTAGGCTTTATGACAGCCCCATAAGATCACACAGTGGGTGTGGTTCTTTTTTTTCTTGTTAGTGTAAGTAATGCACATGCTTGTTTGTCCCAACCTCCTCCTAACCACTCAGAGAAGCAAATGATGCAGTTAAAAGCCCCATTTCTTTATACTTTCCCAGAAAATAGACTATTTATTTCCATGTGTTCTCAGCCTTTTCTAAATATATTTTAATCTTTCAAATGATGATAAAAATATGTATTTTGAGACATGTGCCTTATAATGTAACTAAATCATTTGAGTTGTCCCTTGCATTTCTGTGGTGAGAGCATTGCAAAGTTTTCTTTTGAGACAATCAGACCTTGAACTTAATGATCCTCCTGCCTCAGCCTTCCAAGTTCTGGGGTTATATCCAAGCCACTACCATGCCCAGCTTGAAATCCACTTTCTTGACCATTTTCAAGTCTGCGGCATGTTTTTAGTTATAATCAACATGCCGTTCTCACTTTAAGTGTTTTGAGATGTATACGTACAAGTAATGAACGCTAGATTTGGTCTCGCTGCCTGGCAGCTTGCTTCTCCCTGTGATATTAACACCTGGAGACACACCCTATGTCCTAATAGTTCAGAAGCCCTTCCCTAGAACCTCCAGATCCCACTGTCAGCAAAGCACCTCTCCTTTACTGTGCTAATTACCTGTCACCTTCATTTTTCAGAGGTGAGTTTTAGTTAAAGTGAGTAAAGCCAGTTGCTAGCCAGGAAGGTCTGTCTTTCCCTGTCCACCTCTCTAGAAGGACGACATCCTCACGTGACTCCCTTATACCCTTTTGTACCTGTCTAATTTGTAGCAGATTGCAAATGCAAAGTGCAATACAGCACCTTGGATCTCCTCCCAAACCCCTAGGTCCTTGTAGACTGGGGCTGAGAGTCAGTGGGCTTAGCAGTGCCACTGTGGCACTGGGCTTTCTGATCCCCTATTAGCCATCTGGAGACACACAGCAGAATGGGACGGACTTCCTTTCATTTGCTTTCCTGTATTGATGGGTCTGGGGTGTGACAAATCATCTCTTTGTCGGATCACCCAAATTGTTCCCACGGATACTGCCTACAGGCCCTGTAACCCCAGACCTTGGCATTACACAACATATTTAATCATTTTCAAAATTAATAGACAGTGATTTAGGAGGTTACCCACCTTCTGTTCCAAGCATGTCCAACTCATGGGCTATACACAGTCAAGGATAGCTATGAATGCTAAACACAAAATTATAAGCTTACTTAAAACTTAATGTTTTTTTAATAACTTAATTGTATAATTCTCAGGCATGAAATGTGCATGTGACAGTATCATGTCACAATGTCAAAAGATTGACTGTGACTGCTGACTGTCTTTCTAAGTGTAATTGTAACTTGATTGCTTTTTTTTCTCAGAAGTTTTGAGATCATATAATCTTACTAAATATTATTCCGAATTGTTATTTCTGGACTCCTAAATAACTTGAGGCTTATAGTAGATGGCACAGTCTTTTTTGGAAATTAAATTGCTTGCTCGTGTACCTAAGTCCCAGGCACATCAGTACCCCAGAAAGAACTAGATAGCAGTCCGACACTTACCAGTAAGCGGGGATGTACCAGTAGATGTTCCTCACGCTCAGCCCCCATTTGGGATCAGTGAGCAGCAACTCGAGATTCATTTTTACACAAATCATCCTCTGCCTTGTAGCAGCTTTGAATGTTTTTCCATTGCTCAAACTGGATCCATACAGAAAATGTGTGTTCTGGTAGCCCTGGCCTGATACTAAAAACAAAAAACAGGGATTGCCAGACAGTGTCATCACCATTTGGATTCTTTTTCAAGGTCCACTTGCTTTGAGCTCCACTTGTGAATCTTCCGATGTTCACTCCTCCCTCCCTCCCTCCCTCCCACCAGTGATAAGTTACTCTGGACAGAGCCGAGATTAGTGGTGTTGGGATTAGGAAAAAACAGAAAAGAAAAAGGTCAAGACATTATTTCAGATAATCTCATTTCTTGAATTTTTTGGTAATTTTAAAGGTTAGTTTTCTTCATTTTGGTTTCCAGCTTCCCCATGTCCACCACAGAACTGGATTGGTATTCAAACAGTCAAATCCTACTTCATCAAAACTTACCTGTGTCTTTAGGCAAATATATTCTTGTTGATAGGAATTTTTCTTGATATACCTTGGCAGGTCAGGTAGTCAGTAAGTCATGCCAGATTCCGTTAGCCTTTCTCTTGCTCATCTGTGTTTGTTCCTGTGGTATCCCTTGTCTCAGACCCTGTAAAACTATGAGGCAAAGGGACTTCGTTGTCATGAATTCCTAAATGTGAGCACGAGGAAGACTGCGTAAGCCCCTGGGCTGAGAGCCATGTTACAGATTCGTTATGATAAAATGTCCAGGACACTGGCACTGTAGGCACAAGGACCGGGAGTCTACTTACAGCCTCAGCTCCTGAGGTCTGTGGAACAGCACAGGAGCTCTCTTCCCAGCAGGCACCTCTGCTGCCCCAGCATGGCCTCCTCCACTCAGTCCTATTTAACCCAGCAAAGAAGGCAGTGAACTGGCTGGTAACAATTCCAGATCCTCATTTTCCCCAGACAGTTCCCAGCCTTGTGTGTGATTATCTAACATTAGTAGTTGATTGTTTATCTGAATTAGGAAATGTTCTTCCCATCAGGAATTTTGCTTAATACCAAGTTTTACCCAGCTCCTTCCCCTGACACTGGCTCTTCAAGGCTCCCGACTAAGGCTCAAAGACTACCCTCAGGAAGCATTGCGTCCCAACTTGCTGCTCACAAGACTAAGCCAGCATGGTGCTGGGAAGTTTCTACTAGGCAGGATGCTGTGCAGATTTTGGGATTTTCTGTGTGGCCCTTGTCTTTATCTGTTGTTAAGTTCACACATCAGAGTGGTCAGTTCCCACTGAAAGGTGGGGGGGGATCTTTGTTCCAGACTGGAATTCTGACCCCTCCCAGAGTCAATCAGTTCAGCTGAAGTTATTCGAAGCTTTTGATTTTTATGCAAACATGTAAACAGGTATAGCAGTGTTACATAAATTATAGATCCTTTTATTATTTCTCTGTAGAATTATTTTAGCATCATGAGTGCTCTTTTCACCATCGTATTACGGTTTCTAGATCTCAACACTGTGGTAGCCGCCCTGGGTATCTAGAGCACACATTTCAGAAATATCTGCTCCATGTCATAGAGACCACCATTTTAGCGGTCACCTTTCCAAAAGCTGTCAGGAACAACATTGTACATGTAGTCCCAACAGAGGTTACTGTCCTTAATCCTCAGAGGGCAATAAAGACTCTGCTTGCTTCAGACGCCTGCTCAGAGGGTTGTCTGGCTCTCTTCAGATAGCAGCCCCTGTATGATCTTCCGTGCCTCAGGCTTCCTCCTTATGCCTTAGTGCAGCTCATTCATTTGAATGAGTTAAGTCTTGTCTAGTCAAAAATCTCACGAACTTTAGATGTCTTCTGCTTAGGCTGGGGTCGGCCTGGCGATAAGCTGCTAAAATCTGCAGGCCTTTGGCTGGTCACCTCACTAGGGACAACCTATACTACTAGGTGTCATGGTTTTCGGAGAAGGTGGCTCACCACTTCAGTGTTTTACATTGGTGAGTTGTGGGAAGCAGCTCGCTGGCTCTCTGTAGTGGTAAGAGCAGGCATGGCTTTAGAATCTAGTCATGACCAGCTCTAGGTCCTCCCCATAATGGCTCATTCTGCCCATGCGGGACTGTGGGCTTTATTTTCCTTCTTTTTCTTTTTGCTCTACTACATTAAATCATAGCAAGGAGCCATCTCTGAGCATATAGCCAGCTCCCAGATGTGGAGAGAGGGATCCCCAATGTGACACCACTCATTCACATCCAGAAAGTGACTTGCTTTTCCAGCCTTAGCTGGAAGCAAGACCCCAGATAGCGTTGGCTGCATTTGCTAGATTGCGCACCCCCTGTGGGGGCCTTGCTATCCTTGTGTTCCTTCTTCAGTGGATCCTGCAGCACTCAGTAGAGTCCACCTAGCAACCCTCAGAGGACTCTGCGGCCTCATTTGCCAGTCCAGTGTCTCAAACCAGCCCATCTCTATCTGCTGGAAGTCATTCAATGTAGTGCAAGATAGATTCAGGTTATCTCCATATAACAGCTGACACTAGTCACATACCAACACTGGATCTGACACCTAATCCTCTGTTGTTCACTCAACATCAAACCAAAGCTCGACAAGATCACTCCTTGGTTGGTTATGATTCCTGAAATGTGAGTGGACTCCTGGATCTTCTGGGGCTGAGGAAATAAGAACTGGCTTGAAAGCCCGAGCACCAACTACAGGCACTAAACTTACAGCAACACTTTTCCATGTGTGATGGCCAGGCTGTCTTGAAACTTTACATACAACATAGAGCAAATAAACCCATGACCCACAGCTTTAGAGAGCACCTTATGTAAATCTCATCTCTTAATGAATTCCATAGAATTTACATCTTGGTTACTTGAATTCCATGATAGACTTTTTCATCTGCTCAAATATGCAATGTTTTCTGTAATTGCCCATTTATTTTTTATTTTAGAAACTTCGTGAATACTTTCATTCAGTTTAAGAAGCCTATTATTGTAGCTGTTAATGGCCCAGCCATTGGACTAGGAGCATCCATATTGCCTCTTTGTGATGTGGTTTGGGCTAACGAAAAGGCTTGGTTTCAAACACCCTATACCACCTTCGGACAGAGTCCAGATGGCTGCTCTACCGTTATGTTTCCCAAGATTATGGGAGGAGCATCTGTGAGTACCATTTAAAACAAAATCATTCTAGAAGACATCCTGAGATCTAGCTTGGTTATTGTTGTACTCGGTGTATATAGCATGCCATTCTGTGGGGACTTCCCATACCAGCTACACAAACAGTTTGGTTTGATCCATGGAATGCTATGAACTATGTACTGCTGTGCACTGTTCCCTACGAGCTTACGGCTCTGCATAGTCAACATGGTATCTGCTATCCATCAAAAAACCTTTACTTTAAAGGCGCAGTGTGCATAGAAAAAGCAAAGGTTTCCCCATTTTTATGGTTTTGTCTTTTCTAAACTGTTTAAGTAAATTTATCTGTATTAATTCATGCTTATATTGTAGCTTGTGTTTTGACAAGCAACTATAGATTTGAACTAAGGGGGGGAAAAAAAACTATGTAATGGATGGGGTTCTCCAAAAGCTGAACTCAGGTTACTTTGGCAGGACAAGTCTCAGACAGTGAGTACCTGGTGTCAGGCTGTTGAGACAGTCACACTGAATAGGAGAAGTCGGGCTGTAGTGCAGCCTTGGACACGGGCACACACAGAGCTCTGAAGCATATCCTGCCCTGTGAACTTACATGGCTGCTCCATGTCCATCCTCACTGTGTGGGCCTCACAGGAAGAGTGCTGCCCATCAACACAGTGACAACTAATGCTTTCCCTGAGGACAGCCGTCTGCCAACAGCACCATTCCCAGACTGGGCAACAGACTTCTCTTAGAAGGAACCACAGCCACTTGTCTCTGCCCACCCTAGCCCGTCCCCTTGCTTCTGAGCCCCACCTCTTGCACAATCGAGGGAGCGAGATCTCTTTCATTCCTGAGTGCCTCTTCCCTGGCACAGACTCTGAAAGAGGGGTTAGATCATAAGAAGTTTCCATCAAAACCACCCAAAAATTATAAAGAAGGGCAAAGATACTTGCTTCCTCTTGTTGGCTGTGGTGGAAAGCGTAGCAGTGACCCCCCCCCCCTTACGGTGGTCAACCTGTAACTAGGGGCGAAGATGCAGAAGCAACCCTAGCCTCTACACCGCGGACCTTCTTACAAAGCCTCACTTGGCCCAGGCAGACAGACGCACACTATGCTTACTGAGCAGTGTTCCTCAGAAGACATAAATGATGACAGGGCCCTGCGTGGGTTCCTGGGTGACAGAAAAAGCATCAGTGTGGAAGCTGGCAATATCACCATTTCTAGTCTAGTGAGTAAGGGGAAACCGGTGGTCATTTTCTGGATTTTTATCATTAAAATGCAAACTGTCAAGAATGCAACCTAGGAAAGTGTAGGGGACCATCTGAGATTTTTTCCTTAGGTCTAAACTTATTTCAAGTAGTAAAGTCTTTAATGGAATGTTAGTAGAATGACAGCTAGTAGAAGAGACCAGCCTCTACAGCCTCTCTGGCCTCAGGGCCACACAGGCCGTCTCCACAGCTACCCTTTCGTTAGCCTAGGCGTTTCCTCTGCTGGACATTTGTTTTCAAGGGCTTCTGCCCCATGTAGAACAGAGTGGCTGCCATTGGTCAAGGCAAACCAGTGAACCTTCTGCTTCACTGAAGTGCCTCTTTGCTGTTGAAGATACGATGTTCTATCAGTGAGAAAACAGCACCTATTCATTATACCTCAAACACATGCACAGGCCACACAACCCTGTGGTTCTATCATCCCTGTGCATCTCTGCTGTGAAGGGTATCTAGACTGCTGAGCCTGATAAAGCCCGAGGTCCTATAGGCTGGGACAGGCTGAAGGTTACCACCAGGAGCAGATCATCTATGCTGACAGTACACACATTGCATTTGTGGGCATTTCATTCATGCATATATTTTATATATATATATATATACACCTGGCAATCATTTAATGTTCCCAGATACTAGATGCATCCTTTGCTGCTTAGAGTGGCCCAGTCTTGTTCCAAAACACCAGGACTGAAGTGTAACCTTCCTGGCATTCACCACAATCTATGTGGTATCTTGTCCCTTGTCACCAGCAGCGGCCTTGGTCTGCCACCTTCACTAAGCCTGGGACCACTTCTTCCTTAGAGTCATCCCAAGGAGCAAGGGCGGTCTGTTCCCCAGAGAACTTGCCAGGGGATAAAGTTTGTGTCCTGGGAGAACTCCCAAATTAGTGATGCTGTAAGTCTCTGGCAGCCTCCACAGGTCCATGGTTACTCTAGGGGTTACTGGGATTAAAATAACTGACAAAGGCATTTTATAGAAGGAATTATTTGGCTCATGGTTGGACAGTGGTGGCAGCAAGAACTGGAGGCAGCTAGCCACACACACTGCATCTGCCATCAGGGAATAGAAAGAAATGAAAGCTGTGGCTTTGATCCCTCTCTAGGACCCCAGTGTATGGGACGATGCAGCCCATAGCTAAGGTAGGTCGTGGGGCCTTGATAACATCATCTGGAAAACCCCTCACAGACTTACCCAGAGCTTTGTTCTGTGGTAACTCTAAATCCCATTGACAACGGTCATTAGCTATCATAAATTCACTCCTTGTCAACTTGACAAGCAAACATCACTTTTAAGCTATAATTTTTAAGCTGTAACTTTCCAGATCATGGCTTATGACCATCTCATAATGCAAAATGCATTCGGTCCAACTGTAGTTCTTCATGGTCTTTTAACAGTTCCAGTACTTTAAAAGTCCATGTCTAATCTGAAATTCAAGGTGGTATCATACTATAAAAGGAAAGCGTGGTTCCAGCATGTAATAGCAGTACAGGATAAGTACATTCCAGCAGGGAAGGATGGAGGCACATAACTGAACAGAAGTCAGTACATCAAACACCAAATCCTGTATCTGTTCCACATCTGTCGTCTGGCACTGACAATAGAATCATGTGGGCTCCAAAACAGATTGGGATTACCAGACTCTTCCCCCTCCCCTCCCCTCCCCGCCCCGCCCCTCAAACTCTGCTGCCTACAGCACTCACCTGCCGTCTCCTGCATCCCAGAATCCTCATTACAACTGAGACTTCATATTCAGGTCCCTGTAGTAGCCTTTCAGTGGCTGAGATTCTGCTGAACATTGCCTGTCTCTGAAATCATGGAACAGACTCAATGACCCTATCAATCATATATCTTTACACCTGTAGAGTCAGGCACTATACAGACAATGCTGCCAAGTTCTGCTCCCAGTCCTTAGTGGGTGGAGACTGGTCCCTGTGAGCCTTTGTTTTGGCTGTTTAGCACCCACATGAAAACAATGTGGCAATGGTTTGATCAGAGAAACCATTCTTTGGCATTCCCAGTTCAGGCTCTCTTCTCAAATGGCTCTGCTTTCTGAGAAGTTAGAGTGTTGCAAGGGAGTTCTCCCCTCAGGGCACCATCCTGATGTCTCAGTGCAGAGGGCCAGGTTTCTCTCTAACAACTGCATCTGCCATCTCTGTTCATGTTACACTCTTTTTTTATTATTATTATTATTATTATTATTATTATTATTATTATTATTATATGTAAGTACACTGTAGCTGTCTTCAGGCACTCCAGAAGAGGGCATCAGATCTCATTACGGATGGTTGTGAGCCACCATGTGGTTGCTGGGATTTGAACTCATGACCTTCAGAAGAGCAGTCGGCACTCTTAACCGCTGAGCCATCTCTCCAGCCCCTCATGTTACACTCTTGCATGTCCTTTTCTTCATTAACCCTCATACTTTTCGTGGTGTTTCTGCTCCACATCTTGCTCACTGTGTGGACCTGGATGAAAGCAGTGAGCAGAAGCGGTGCCACCCATCAGTGTGCTGTCTGTCTGTCTTGGTATTTCCTCCAGCAGACAGATGAATCTCTTCTGTATTGAGCTTCAGTCAAGTTTTAGGGTGTGAGTGGAGTGCATTCAGATCACTGGCCAGAATCTCATGAATGGCCTTTCACCTGGTTCCCTATAGACATCGGGAACCAGGCCTCCACTGCCCCACTTCTCTCTCTGGTCTTCTAGACTCTACCAGAATAACTAACTAATCCCTTCTTGCAACATTCTAGGGATTTCCTAGCCCAAAGTCTAACCACATACATGATCAGTGTTACCACAGTAACAGGACCACTCCTGATCCCAAGGGCTAATCTCCTACAATACCTGACAACAACTTAAGGAAGGGTTTGTTTCGGGTTACAGTTGGGGGGAGCGGTGGTGGTCCATCTTGGCAGCAGGAGCTTAAGGTACCAGTCACACTCAGGAGGGAGAGAGATGAATGTCCCGTTTCTCATTCACTGCCGGATCCCATCCCAGAGAGTGATGTCACCCACGGTTAAGGTGGATCTTCTGACTTTACTGATGTAAACTAGCAAGCTCCTCATAGACATTAGTTCCCATGGTGACTTTAAATTCCATCAAGATTAACAATTACAGGTCATTCATTACCAGTAAAGACAATTTTAGGTTCATTGTGAGCTGTTTTTAGAATTTCTAGTCCTGGCAGTAAAGAATCCTGTCACCTCCCTACTTTGGAGGTCTGGCAGTGTATCCTCCCTGTGTAGACAAATGCTTTGTATAGACGGGTGATGGGTAAAGGTGCACTCGAAGAGCCCATCTGAAGGGAAGATTGAGCAGTTTTGGACAGGCAGAGACCACTCAGCAGCTGCAGCTGTAGAGCTCTGGAGCCGGGTGCTGTCAGGGTGGGCATCTCAAGAGTTCACTAGTACTGGGCCATTGAGAAGGCTCAGCAGGTGTGCCTCAGAGCTGTCCTTAGATGGACCAACTCTGCTCTCAAGAAATACATTGCAGTTTTCTCTCTCTCTCTCTCTCTCTCTCTCTCTCTCTCTCTCTCTCTCTCTCTCTCTCTCTCTCTCTCTCTCTCTCTCTCTCTCTCTCTCTCTCTCTCTCTCTCTCTCCCTCTCGTTTAAAGAACTCACTAGCCTTGGAAATTTCCCAGTCCCATGAACACTGTGAACGCCTCCTCTTTGGATCGTTTCCTTGGTAGATAGTCCAGAGCAGTCATTGTTCTTTGTCTCAACTTGCAATCTGATGGTATAGCTATTCTTCTCAGCCGTGGCCACATTTAACATATAAAATCAACTTTAGGTTCATTGTGAGCTGATTTTAAGATAAATCATTTGCCAACAGTTATTTCAAATTCTGACAATAAAGAATCCTGTCACCTCCCTACTTGTCTCTGGCTAGAGACATTTCGAAAAGATACTGGTCATTAGAAGTCATTATTGCCACTCCATGTCCTCCAGCACAGGACCCTACCCCAGACACTCACTGAGTCCAGGATGACCCCAGAATCTGGTGAACCTCCGCTTTAGAGCCTGCCACACACTGTCGCTTCCCACCTTGTAAGCAGAGTGTTTCACTAAAGCCTGTGCAGCAAGTGACTGACTGCTGTACAGGTGACTTGAATTGTGACTGCTAAAGGTATCTACTTCCTTTGGTGGCGTTTTGGTATGTGTGAATTTTTCAAGACAAACTTGGGTGCGACAAGTTTGGCTTTCCCTGCTGAAGGCATACCACTGTCAGGAGAAAGCAAGCAAGTCTTCCTCAGTGTGTCCCACAGCGGCCAGACACTGGCTTGCTTAGCTGCTGGTGTCTACCATCCCTCCACCCCGCAGCAGACATCCATAGAATACCTACTTTGCACCATACACCTTGACATTGTCCCATTTCAAGAATCCAACACCTCTGTACACAGGAAACATTCGGGGCCAGTACAGTAGTTGACACTTTGGTAGCCTTTGCTAAGGGGAACAGAAAGGATAGCTTAAACAGCAGCCACTGTGGGGGGGGGGGGGGTGTGCAGGGTGTGTGTGGGTGTACAGGAAGGTTTGCCAAGCCAAGGACTGATTTCAAACCTCACATTTACCCACAAGAGCTGTCATCTTGAAGCAGTGTGATCTGCCCACCTTCCTCCCCACACTTTTAAAACTTCCCATCTTAAGACCATGACAGATTGGCAGGGTAGGGCTCTGTCTATTTAGTCTGCCCAAGGAAGTGGGTTTGTTTTTGGGTTTTTTTGTTTGTTTGTTTTTTAATGGGTATTTGTTTGTTGGTGGTGGTTGGATTTCTTGGTTCTTCAAGCCTTTGTCTTAAATGGACTCACTACCTGTTTAAGTGGAATACATTAGAAGCCTTGGATCAGCCCTGTCTCTTACACTCTTGGATAAAATTTTAAATTCCTTTCATTGTCCTACACACCCCAACCATGTGAAATGGGAGGGGAAAACACAAACCATAAAAGATTGTCTAATAGCAAATGGTTGTGGAGCCTGACAGACCAGGAGAGGGGAGATGAGCTGCCAGGACAAAGTGTAGGCCAGAGCAGAGACAGTTGTGATTGTCCCAAACAGGCAACACAAGGAAAAGAGGTTGGCACAAGAAGAAAGCGATGCTGAGAGCTGGGAGCTGCCGTCCAGAGGTCAGGAAGTGGGGTGTGTTTAGGAAGCTGGAGCAGGAGGCCGAGTTAAGTGCTGATCTGGGTCTCAGAAGTGGGGAAGAAAGAATGATTGGGGGCAGATAGAGAGCCCAGGAAGAAGTGCTCAGACAGCCTTGCTGGGCCTGGCAAGTTCATCAGTATCTATCTGCTGTCCTGAGGACACACTTCACTGAATGAGTGAGTGGTGTCATCACTAACGTGCGGTCTAGGAAAGAACATCCCAGGTACTTGGGAACTCGGGAGGGGGAGGAGGGCTGGGCTCCCCTCATCCTTCCTCAGCTCCCTGGAGTAGACTATCATAACTACCAAAGACAGACTGCATCAGGGTCTCATCTATGTTCATCTATGTTAGCTTTTCACTGATAGGCTGGCTGTCTACCAGCCATGTTCTACCAGAACATTCCAGGCTTCTGAGCCTGTGTAAGACTAAGCTCAGAATGCCTACTCAGAATAGCTACTCTTTAGATGATAAACTCAAACCCTTGCAAACTCTTCTTGTCTGCACACACACACACACATCACTGTTACAGTGTCCGCCTTGGTAGAAGGGCAGCAAATCAGCTGCCACACTTGATCTCCAGCATGTACTGTTTGCTCTGTGCAAGACTCAGATCCTCGGTGTGATCTGACTTTTGTGTCTGGTCACTGCAGTGTCTCTTCATGACTGAGAAGCACATGATCAGGACATCAGGACCACCGGGGTCTCGGCAGGATTTATCTGTGCAAGGCAAACCACAGTCAGGTCACATCCTGTCAGCAACTCTTTAACAGCCTGTTGGGCAAATCCGCTCTGTCTTAGCCTGCCAGCTGGCATTACTGATATGACATCTGTACACCTTATGCCAGGGCTTGAACTTAGCCTCGAATCCAATATATACCTCTGTCATTTTTTAAAAGCAAAGTTATATTAGTTTCCAGTAAATCTTAAGGTAACGGAGACCCTCTTAAAATGGACATCAGTAACTGAAGCACGCCCAGGTCCTCCTGGATAGTCACTCTCTCTGACAAACGTGTGACTCCTAAGGTGTGACCCCATCAGCAGTGACATGCCACTATCTTTACAGCATTTGTGAAAAATGCGTAGTTTTATGTTGAGTTCCGTTCCTTTAGAACACAAATCACCTACTCTTGCTAATGGCTCAGGTACCCATTGTGTTTTAAATGAGTTCCCTTGGGTGGGAAGAAGAAATTTGTATGAAGGGGAAGTTATACCAGCAACCTCAAACTTAACCACAAAACAGCCTTGAATCTGGATTTCGGCCAAGTCCATGTGAATCTGAATTACATCATGAAGTTTTTTTGGTTTTTGGTTTAACTGACCCATGGTGTTACTCTTTGCACCCACCCACTTGGTCATGGTTTGTCTGTGGTCTGTGACCACTAGAAGATATGAGGTAGATTCTGACCCCTTCAGAAGAACTCTATCCTCAGGTTGTGTCTCTGAGGGTTGGAGTTCCAAGACATCATCTCCACCCATCCCCCTGGTGTCTCACAGCATGTCAACTCTTTTTCCTTTTAGGCGAATGAGATGCTGTTCAGTGGACGGAAGTTGACGGCCCAGGAGGCATGTGGCAAGGGTCTGGTCTCCCAGGTGTTTTGGCCAGGAACCTTCACACAGGAAGTCATGGTTCGAATCAAGGAGCTGGCTTCTTGTAACCCAGTTGTACGTAACAGTGTCTTGTCTTATTGTTTTGTTTTTTAAATAATGAGTGAAAAGCTTTTCCTCCACAGAGATTAAATTAGACTGGTAGCGTGTTCCAGTTGTGTTCACCTGGTCTTCCTTGTGGAAATGGACACCAGGGTGTCTTATCCTATGCACGGGCGCCACGGCCAGTGCTAACCATTTCCCAGCTGCCAAGTCCTTTGGTGCAGTCACGTGCTTAGGTACCCATTGGTGGAGACCAGGGTGTTCAGTGAGTCTGCCCTCCTCATTCATTGCAGTTAATGATGCAATATGTGAAGTGTTTTATTGATGCAATCAACTCTCACCTAAACTTGTGCAGATAAGCCGCCCTAACAGTTAAAATTAGGCTGTGGTTTGTTTGGAAAATTACATCCGAAAGCACTGTAGGGATTTTCATTGAGCCTCCACCCGCTGTGGAGTAGATAGCCAGCCTGGGTTCCGTGCCGTCCCACAGCAGCAGTGGTGCGTCAGGGCTGCCCAGTGATAGGTGCGGGTCTATGTAACAAACCATCTCAGACAAGCAGCTTGAACTGTTTCAAGTTTCAGTAGCACTGTTAAATACCCTGACATCCTTCTGTATCCACCATGCATCCCTCCACAGAGATCAGAATCCACAGGCGCTGAAACCCCTTGCACAACATAGTCTACGTGTGCCTCTGCATACACTTCAGGCCATCCCCGTAGATGACTTCTGGTGGCTGTCAGGGTTCAGCACCATGAGTAAAGGCTGTGCTAGATTTTGAGATGGAAAGTGAAGTCTGTGTACTTCGCATGAGCATTGCTTGGTTTTTCTACCTATTTCCAGTGTGGTGGTGTTGGGTCTCGGGGACGTGGGACTTGGATACACGGGGCTAACTGTGCTAGCCTGTGATAGAACTGACATGTGATAATTTAGTGGTTGCTCTCACGCATGTGAGCAAAGCTTCAGTGCCTATAAACAGCTGACCCCTTACTGATGGTTCCTCGCTGCTACAGGTCCTGGAGGAATCCAAAGCCCTGGTGCGCTGCAATATGAAGCTAGAGCTGGAGCAGGCCAATGAGAGAGAATGTGAAGTGCTGAAGAAGATCTGGGGCTCCGCCCAGGGCATGGACTCCATGCTAAAGTACTTACAGAGGAAAATCGATGAGTTTTGATCGGCAGGCTGAGCGGGACATCGGTGACTCCCACTTGCTACGTCGTCCTTGTCCTTCACAGTAGCTCGTGCTTGGAGGCAGAACTGGAAACATCCAAGCTATTTATTGCCGTGGAGTTTTTAAGTACTGTAACTTTAAAGTAACTACACAGCTTCTCTGTCCAAGCGTCTTTGTTTTATTTTATACTCATGTACACACAAGTATAAAATGTAATTGAGCACTAGGCTGCTCTTGGAAGCTCTAATTCTCTTGGAAGCTAGTTGTGGATTTTTGTTTTGTTTTGTTTTTGTTTTTAAGAGGAATTATGTTTTCATTTTGGGTGACAGAAGAGTTTGGAATAATGTTTGTTTTACTCTTCTTTTTTTTTTTTTTTTCTTAAGTCTAGATCACAAACCCTGAAGAATACTAGCCAGCCTTCTCCCCCTCCCTCTACTGAAACATGTAGAAATGTTTAAAACATGTTCCTGCCTCTAGGGGGAAGGGGGGGTGTGAGTACCTCAACGCTGAAAACAGTTCTGATCAAACTTAAGATCGACCTTGTAGAAAAAGCATCACTGATGGAAATTCCCACAGGGCCGTGGGTTTGTGCTGAGAAGCCCACCGACTCGACCTTTCTTAATGTCCGTTCTTACCCAGCCACCATGAAGAACCCAGCGTCTCTGGAAGAAAGCGGGTGGTCCAGTGTCTACGAGTCACTCTGTAGCTCGAGTGTTACTTGCTAAGTTATGAGTTAGCATTGGTGGGCTTAAATAGTTTTTCTGACCTTTTTTGAGAAATAACTACATAAGTACTTCTTGTGGCTGGGCGAGAAATACTACTTTGCATAGTTTTGTTTGTCTATCTGCAGATATGATTGCTGTATTACACCAAAAGTATTTTTTATGTTTATAAAGTGTAATTTTTAGGCTCACTTAGAATATATTTTATTTAATTTAAAATTCTCTTGGCACACTATAAAATACGTAAACTCCTTTCAGAACAGAAAAGAACTACCTTATATTTGACATTTACTATCCTCAGTCCGTGCTCTTATCTCTGCCATATACTGCGCACGGCTTCGTGTTCACAAGCACCCCATGGTGTGGGGACTAACTCCAGACGCCTGTTACTACTAAGGCTTCTAGGCTTGCAATCATATTGAATGTATGAAGACTGAAATAAAATAAAAACCTTATTTTTGTACAGTTTTGAAGTTTATACTCAGAACTGGCGCCTCCCAGCCGTGCGGAGCGCTGTGCAGTGTGTACGTCTGTCTTTACTTCGGATGGGTTGGTACAGTATTTTTGCATCTGTGGGACCTACTCTTTGGTTCAGTAGTTTGAACTATATATATAAACTGTACACTCTGTAAAGTTTTTATAGAATAAATATTCAGCTGTGAAAACTGGTTAAATAAAACTAATATTTCTTAACACATTGGGAGTGTTTGTCCGCGTATCCTTCCCCTGCCGGGTTTCCTGTGGAGGTGTTTTCTCTGGGACTTTTTTTTTTTTTTTTTGAAGTTCATATATCCACAGCCCACTGTCCACTCCTCCCCCTTACGCTCACATCGATGACTGCTGCGACTTCTCCAAGAAGCTAGGCATGTTTCGCCAAATTGGCACCTACAAATTATACTGGTCTGTCACTTCCTCTCCTGAATCCTGCCCTGTGGGCCCACCTTTAGTGACCTCTTACTGTGTTCTCTCATAGCCGACTTGCCCTAAGACATGAATCACCTGAAACTTGTGAGAAAGCCCCTAATTTGTGCCTTAACAAATGTGCCGGAAGGTATTCCTGGGTAGAGACTTTTGGGATAATGGCATCCCAGGGGGAGTCCAGAAAGGAAGGGAGAAGTTGGACACTCCCATCCTGGGGTGCCACTCAGGGCTTAAGAGGGCACAGCAGACATTGAGCACAGACACTTGTCTTCCAAGTCATTGTAAGAAAATGGGGGCTAGGAGCGTTGGGCACAGCATTGCTCTGCCGTTGGTGGCCATACCAGAAGAACAGTATCCTTTATGCCTACCTGACTTCTTGCCTGTGGATGTCCAGTCAGGATGAAAATTGGTTCTGCTCAGTCAAACTGTATCTTTGAATTGTCTGGGTGGCTTCAAACACAAAAGCAGACACAAGGCTCCCTGACCAGGCATCCAGGAACCTCGGTGCAGTCTGCCAACTTGTCTGTTCTCCATCATAGGGAAGAATGGCCCTTCTTGGGATCCTTTGAGCATACAACCCCGCTGAGTGGAGAGAGGCCTGGTTGGGCTCAAATTTTTAAACTTAAGCATTGAACTTAATAAGAAAATGATAATCTGTCAACAAACTGTTTCTGCATCATTAGGAGCTGTACCAGTCAAGCATTTTAAAATGACCCTCACTAAGTTAGCCAGCTGTACCGCGGGGAACCTGGCCTCTCCCTGTCCCCTCTAAACAGTGTTTCTGAAACAGGTGACTGCTTTGGTGAAAAAGGCACTGAATGGTTTTAATATGGGCTTAGAACTTAACTTCTTGACCACCCTGTGATTCTAGGATCCAACCTAAACAGAAGCAACCGTAAATAACAACAACAAAATTCGGATTCCTGTTCCCAAGATGCACCTGTGCCTGTGGTTCCATTTCTTTTTTTGCTTCCTGGTGTGTGCCAGTGCCGCTTCACACCAGGCAGAACCGCTTGTGGGGCTCTGCTGCACACTGAGTGGGAAAGGGTGAAGCTAAGTGGGTTGGCTCAGCAGGATCACAGTCCAGCAGTTGAATTCGGGTGGTGGGGAGGAAGGGCTCCTCTGAAGATTTCAGTGTTCCAGCTCTTTCAGACAATAGTCAATGAATCAGCTTGTGCCCCTTAACTCGGGGTGACCAAGGACTGTATAAACCTTGGAAAACGGAAGTGAAGTTTCATTGGCTGAGATTTAATGTTCGGGGGATACCTCACTTGCGTGGAGAGGTGTTCCAGGAAGCTGAACTGGACATTCCTCAGGTAGAATATGGAGGCTGGATTCTCCAGATAAGGTAGAGAAGAGGAAGCCATGCTGGGGAAGGGGGATCCTCCACTTAGTGCAGAGCTCAGGGGAGCTAGGTGGACATGGTAGACTTCAACCTTAGGTAGCAGGGTTCCCCAGCATGTTGCCTTTGCCCTCCAGCCCCTAGGGTTCCGGGAGCATGGCCAAAGCATGCTTGCCCTGGCATGCATGCACGTGTGTGGATAGAACAACTCTGGAGTCAGGTCTTTTCCACCTTTACATGGGTTCTAGGGACTGAGTTCAGCTTGCCAGATACAATTGTGCTGCAGACTCCTTCCCTCATTGAGCCCTCTCACTGGCCCACTATCCCAACTTGTACAGCCAAGCTCCAGATTCCAGTCCAATGGGATAACTATTGCCTTCTTGCCTGAACTTTTAAGCTTGAGGATGGAAGTCACCTGGGCTGAACACCTCTCTCCCAAGTCCCCTGGGTTGACTTGCAGCATCTAAAGCAGAAAGAAGGCCACAACTGGCTTGAGTAGTAAGGGGGTGGGGGAGTCATTCTGTGTGCGGAAAGAACACACCAAGCCATGGCCTTCACTATCACTACCTGTCTCTGGTGTATGACTGACTGCACGAAACTTACCTTCCAAATAAATTGCTATAGTACTTTAATCTTCGCAAACGGTTTAAATAATTACATGTGCCTGTTGATGGGCTATCTGGTCCCTTCCTAATAATGGAAGCATGAATCGAAGTCTCAAAGAGGAACTTGCTCGAATGAGTGGCATCTGATGCCACCACTGAAAATCCGGTTCCATGTTAAGGTTCCCAGCTTGACTGTGCCATTGCTCGGGGTGGCCGGTTAGTTAAAGGGACATCCAGGCTCATGTTGTATGCCTTAGGCTGCCCTGAAGTGCCATCCTCCTTTCAGCTCCCATGTGCTGGAATTACAGGGGTGTGCCAGCACACCGTAGACCTTAATCGGGTTTTACTATGAAGCCCTTGGTTTCCATGGGGAGGGAGCTTGCAATGTTCTGCTGAACTTTCCATCCCTGGCCAGACCGGTGGTTCACCAAGGACGTCTGGTGCTAGCATGGAGACCTTCTTGTGGTCTCTGATCCCTCACCAAAGACCCCCCCAGCAACCCACTGCCTCCAACAACACAATCAGCAGAGGTTGCCTTAAGCAACAGGCTCCAGTCACATCCCAGAAAGGCTGGGCACACCCAGCCACAGCTGTGCACACTCAGCCACAGTTATCCATACTTATGCTACCACCTGAATACCACTTCCCTAAACAGGCACCATTTGGGAATTAAAAGAGAAAAAAATATAGAAGACTATTGACTTTCTGACTGTAATTTCTGCTAATAGCGACCATTGTGACAGTAATCACCTATAATTTTTTTCTGTTTATTACTAGAGATATTCTATGAAGGTTTAAACCCTCCTAGAATAAGTTTGTACACACCTACAATTTGGAGGAAAAATGATCTGTAATCTTCATTTCACAAAATGGTGTAATAATTAACATTCCCATCCATAAAATCCTCAGCTCTGTTGAGAACCTTCTGACATGGGGCGTCCCCTCCATGACCAGAAAATCCTGCCCTCTAGGTAGACAGCTCACTGGTAAGTGCCTTGCCACTAGCATGAATGGGGCTCTGTATCCATCTTCAACTCATTCTGTGAGAGAGAGAGAGAGAGTGTGTGTGTGTGTGTGTGTGTGTGTGTGTGTGTGTGTGTATGCGCACACACGCACGCCCCCTCCCCTCACACACTCTTAAGAAGAGATTCTGCTTGTCTACACATGGGAGATTTTGTCCTCGCCCTCAGTCAGAGCTAATATGGATCCAAGAGCATGGAATGTGAAGTGATACCCGAAGCCTGCCTCCACAGGGCAGGTTTGGAGAGCGACAGTTAACTAAAGAACAACTTTGAATGGATTCATGGAAACCTGCAAGTGTGCCCAGCCTCACTCAGGGATAACATCACACACATTTAAATTGTACAATTTGACAAGTGTCAGCAGCTGTGAACTTGGTGAGAGATTACCACCGTAAGACATTTTACATGGCTGTCACTTCCAAGGCTTTTCTTGAACCTCTCGGACGCCCCCCTCCTTTTCCAGTCTCTCCCACCCCAAGCAATGCACAGAAAGGCTTCAGGTTCCAATCCTTAGACTTACAAACTACTGGCAATAGGCTCCTTTAGAGGGTGTTTTATATTGTGTTTCTAATTCTCAACTCAGGTAGGGGAGGAGGGAGGGAGGAGGAAGAAGGAGGGAGGGGGAGAGGAAGGAGGGAGGGAGAACAGGTAGCAGTCCTCCTTGGGACATCTTGTTCCAGGGAAGGCAGGCTTTGTACAGTCTGGTCATCACCAAACACTGGGTGTAGAGGTGTGGTTCATAAAGCCATTTGCCACAGCCTCGCCTCTCTTCCATGCTCCACAGAGCTACAAATGCAGGAAGCTGCGGGGCTCCCTGCCAGAGCTTCTTCTCCTTCATTGTGCTACACTCATGGAGTCTTCCTCATCTGCACTGTCCCATATTCTATACTGTAGGCAGAGCTGTAGACTCTTCCATACTCTCCTATTCTCATGGCAGTTCCTAAAGATGCCACCCCTCCACTCTTTAGGTCCCACACCACTGGGATGCCAGTAGAGCTGAGAATGGTACCATTCCTGCCTCAAACCCATTATCGCCAGTGCAGTACTCTTGTTCAAGTGTCAGGAAACCATGGAAATCATTCCACACACACACATCCTGGGGAAGTGCTGCGGATTGTATTGGCTTTGTACAGAATAGAAGATGAGTCTGTGAAAAGTGCCTGCTTAATTTTGTGTCTCAAAATTAGCACCAGAACATTGGAATTTACTGGGCAGATGTGGGTTTTGAAATTTTCACAGGAGGTGGGGCCTGGGAGGGCAGAGCTGTAATGCCAGCTACTCACAGGCTGATGCATGAGGATCGAAAGTTCAGGTCCTAGCCTGGGCTATCCAATGAGTTCAAGCCCAAGCTAGGCAACTTAGAAAGCTCCTGTCTCAAAGTAAAATGTATAGAGGCCATAAGTTAGATCAAAGGACATCATCACTCCATATGTATGGAAATTCTGCAAGCTAACTAATTACTTTGTGAAATTACTGTACACTAATACAGATAAAGCGAAACAAAAAAAGAACAAGAAGGAGGAGGAGGAGGAGGAGGACAAGGTGGCGGGGGTAGGGGGAGATTGCTGTAATGCGCCTGTCTAACAATATAAGGCCCTAAATTCAATCTTCAGTATTAATATTTTTAAATAAAACTCCACAGGAGGAAGATACAGACTTGGAAGGCACTAACCCAAAAGATCATAAATCAGAGGACGGTAAGATGAAGAGACCGCCATCTTCATTGGAAAGGGAAATCACCTGTAAGTCATCATCCAGGCACTGGAAGAAGCAGCTCAGGTAAATCAGCGTGTAAAGAGGAGGGCTTAGTTTGGCTGAATTCAGAGTCCCCATCCAAGCTAACTGGCCCTGTGGTGAACCCCAGGCTTTATGGCCAGGGAGTGAAAAAGGAAAGGAAGCCAGGGCCCACCACCTCCTTCAAGGGATGCCCTCTATGACCTAATGCCTGACCTCTAAGAGGTCGCTTCATCCAGCAATAGCACCAAGCCTTTAATACCTGGGTCTTTGAGGGAACATTTAGGATTCAAAAATGCGAATCACAGTGGGGAAATGTGTTTGTAATTTATGTACTTAACAAGGACTCCAATCTATAGTAAATAAAGAATTTCTTTAAGTTGCTTTAAAAAAAAAAAAAAAGGGTAGAAAAAAATGGGCCAAAGGAATTAACAGAGAAACCAGTCCAGTTGGCAGCTGCAAAACCACACAAATGTGACTGTACCACTGACTGTGAGCCCAGGTATGCCTGTGACTGTGAGCATGAATTCAGTACAAAAGATACACTTAGGGATACATGTTTGATCATGATTAAAAAAACAGCAAAAGAAGTTAATTCCAAAAAAGGGGGGATACGTTCTTTACAAAAGCAGATAAAGGAGAAGGAAGAAAGGGGAGAAAGAAAAGACAAGAGGGGAAAGAAAAAAGGAAGAAGGAAAGAGAAAGAAAGGAGGGGATGGGGAGGAAGAAGCAAGGAAGAAAGGAGGGAGGGAGGAAAGGAGGAAGGTAGAAGGCGGGTGTTGTGGGAGGGGGGTTGGTGGGGCCTCTGAGAGCCAGGAAAAAGAAAATGACAGCTGTGCTCTGCTTGGGGAAAACACAGAGACCAGCATGTGATTTAGTTTCTGCCAAAATGCTCACCAGGCTACAACTTCCAAGTGGCTCTCCGAGTGGTCCAGCCTTTCTCCACACCTGGGCACTTTTACAATCCCATCTTAAGGTTTTAAAGTAATCAAAAAAAATAATGTTACCATATATGGAGGGGTGGCAAAAAAAAAATCAAAAGTTCCGTAAAAGGTTTTACTTGATTCTTTTGAATAAAATTTGGTCAAGACTGCTTGCACAATTAAAAGCTGTTTTTCCTGAAGAAGACTTGGTATCCCATCTCTTTGATGAGAATCCCACAACAGGTGGGAGGAAAGGAGAGGGAAGAAAGAAGGGGGGGCAGCTAAAGGGGAGAAGGAAGGGTCGAGGGGTGAAAGGGGGAGGAAGGAAGAAAGAAGATAGAGGGGGGTGGAGAGGAAGGAAATTGGAAGAGGGAAGGGAGGGGGAGGGAAGAAAGGAGGGAGGGAGAGAAGGAACAAAGGAAGGAGGGAGGGACAGAGGGAGACAGAGGGGAGAGAGGGAGGAAAGAAGAAAACAGGCGGGAAAGGAAGCATCCAAATTGAAAGCATTGAAGTTTCTTCAGTTTTGGTAAAATGCAAAGTCTGGGGGGGGGGGGGGGGAGGCTTCAAGAGCAAGGGGTGGAAAGCAGAGTCGCTGCCAGCAGTGACCGAAGCAGAGAGGTGGAGCCCCTGGGCTCCCAATGTTCAGCTGCTGGTGAGGATGTGCCATAGCTTGGCCTCTCAGAGAGAGTGGCGGCTCCCACTCCTGCATCCACAGCAGCACTGCAGGAGAGTTCTACATGCCCATTGGCAAGAAAACTTACAAGCACACTGTGGCGTTGGTACATTCAATTCCCAGTAATTACATGGTGGCTCACAACCATCTGTAATGGGATCGGATGCCCTCTTCTGGTGTGTCTGAAGACAGCTAATTAGAGAGAGAGAGAGAGAGAGAGAGAGAAGACAGTTCTGAAACACAGAGACTCATGACTGGTCAAAGCTCTGAAAATAAGTGCTCAGCCTAAGCAGGACATCTACATCAACCCCCAAGAGCTTCAGAGACCATTGTAGAGGCAGAGGTAGGAGAAACCCAATGGGCCTAGGACAAAGAGGAGTGCTGGGAATTGCTGTCTCCTGGGCCTGACCGCTGTGGCACTCATGAGCTAATGGCAGTTGTGGTTCACGACCTACACAAGACCAAGCCAGCCAACCGTGCCAGGACAGTTGGAGGCTAGCTTCAGAGACCCCAGCTCTAGCTGAGGCCTATTGAAAATTATGGACAGGGGCTGGAGAGAGGGCTCAGTGGTTAAGAGCACTGACTGCTCTTCCAAAGGTCCTGAGTTCAAATCCCAGCAACCACAACCATCTGTAATGAGATATGACACCCTCTACTGGGGAGTCTGAAGATAGCTACAGTGTAAGTACATATAATAAATAAATAAATCTTTTTAAAAAAGGAAAGAAAAAAGAAAATTAAGGATAGCTGATGGAGTGTCATTTTTCTTCAAGTAGGCGCCCATTGGATTCAATGGGTTATTAAAAAAGAAAGAGGTCAAGAATCTGGGATGGCTACGTGTTGAGGGAGAGGGGGTCCAGTTGGTGAAAGGGAAAGACTGGCGGAGAATCTATATGTGTATGAAATTGTCAAAGGATAAAAGGAAAATTGAAGGAAGACAGTATGACCATGGTTGCAATGGTGAAGGGGTGCCCAGCATGTCTTGGGAATTCAGGGGAGCCTTCCTAGAGGTGGAGGAGGAGGAGTCTGAGAATAATCTGGAATGGTTCATCTTGATCATATCCTGATGAGATTTAAACTCAGTATGGAAGCACACCTCTAAGTGTGTCTGCAAGCGTATTTCCTGAGAGCTTTAACTGAGTGGATTGGACCCACCTTGAACCCAGAGGACTCAAGTCATTGACTAAATAAGAGGAAGAGAGCTAAGCTTCTGTGTTCATATTTCCTGTTTCCTGCTTGTGAGCATGTGACCTCATCAACACACACAGACACAAACACATACACACACACACATACACACACACATACACACACACACATATTTCCAGTGATGGCATGGGTTCCCTTTCCTTCAGAGTCAAAATAAACCCATCCTGCTTTGTGCTGCCAGTATCCTGGCACAGAAATGAGAAAAACAGCTAATATGCAAGCTAGGTATTCCAGAGCCACAGGCATGGATGTGCTTGGGGCAGAGCCAGAGCTGGAGATCTACAGTCTGGCATTCTGTCGTGTATACCAGCTGATGAGTTCAAATGTTCTCCGTATTTAATAGGACTTGATGTTTAATCTGGATAGTTGAAGGAAGAATCGAAAATGGTGGCCCAGCTTGGAAAGAAGAATAGTTGGCTGGAAACAAGGGAGATGAAGCATGTGGTGACGGGATGTCAGGCTGTGCTGGAGATGACAGTGGACAAGCGTGACAACGGCCCATCAGGCAGCAGGATGCCAGCTGAGGTGCAGGGAGAGAGAAGTGTTTTGCATGGGTGAGGAGAGCGGACAGTGAGAGGTGCCCAGGGAGTGTGCATAGCTCAGGCAGAAGGTCCCTTCGTGGCACCAACACTTTGGAGACAATCTGAGGAAGAGGAGCCATATGGATGATGGCTGCAGGATGGAACTCTGAAGGACATCTGCAAGTGCATGACCAGAATAGAAAAAAAAGATGATCAACTAGGGCTTGGCATTGGTGTGTGTTTGCTGCCACACATACCACACGGACTATATACATGCCATAAACACACACACAAGTGTATGCACACACACACACACACACACACCCCACCATGCCATATATATCACACTATATACACCACACTACACAACATAGTCACACACACAGATACACACACACGCACACACACACACACATGCAAATACCACCATAATATATATATGTATGTGTATATATATATACATATATATATATATATATATATATGTATATATATATAAAACCATACCATATACTACCATATACCACACACATGCACATGCATACCACCATACTGTATATATGTGTGTGTGTGTGCATGTGTGTGGTATATATATATATCACACCATACACACCACACTACACACCACAGTCACATACACACACACACATACCACCATACTATATACATATATATATATATGTATATGTATATCACCACACCATACACCACACACACACATGCACACATCACTACCACCACCACCAAATACCACATACACACACAACACATATACAACCACCACCATAAACCACATACATGCGCACATACACACATATACCACCACCACTATACACACACACAGTACCATATACCTTATACACACACACACCACACACACCATAGACACACACATATACCATACACACATGCACCATATACCGTATACTGTACATACATCACTATATGCCACACAGCATATTACCACACACACACCTCACCATATAACAAACACACACACACACACACACACACACACCAACACCAACACAGACATTTACTTCTGCAAGAGATCAAAGCTCTAGGGTGGGCTCTACTGAGGCTTCTCTCCTGAGCTGGTAGCTTCTTGCTGTGTGTGCTCTGACCACTCCTGGATCTATGTGTATAGGTCCTCATCTCTTACCTTTTAAGGACACCACCCATATATCTGAGGCCCCCAGGGACTTTATTTTACCCTCTTCATTCTGAAGGCGCTGTCTGCAAGTGGTACTTACTACTTCCAAGATTGTTCAAGCAAGGACTTCACTCTAGGAATTTGAGGGAATGTGAGTCAACCACCAATGTGGCAAGTCTCCGGGAGTTTCCACTCATGGGAAAGGTGCGAGGACATGGCTGAGGTAAAGCGAAGAAGGAGGAGTCGGTAGACTGGGTGATGGGCAGGAGCTGGGTGGAGAAAACACCTCAAGACACCAGAGAGATTTGAACAAGTCAAACGCTAAAAATGAAGAAAACTCTCAGTGTCATACAAAGGACTGGTGGGGGGGGCGGTGATGGGGGGGTGGAGAAGGAGCCTGGCAAGGCAGTGTTTGTGAAAAAAAAAAAAAGGGTATCTAAGACCCACACCCGGTAGTGATGACATCTCAGCCCACTGATGGGAGCTTAGAGTCACAGTCTGATGCAATTGGCTAACTGGTGCAGAGGGGATCAGAAAATAGGAGTCCTTGCCAAGCTAACCACCTCTGATAGAAACAAAAACGTTTCTAACAGGTAAGGAGAAACAAGGTGTAGTGGCTATTCCTGGTTGTCAACTTGACTACATTTGAAATGAACTACAATCCAGAATTGGAAGGCTCACCAGTGAACCTAATCTGGAAACTGGGAGATAGACGTTTCTGATCTGGATCTTGGTATGGAGATCTTGAGACACAGTGGTGATTGAATCCAGAAGATTAAGACAGGGAGATCTNCGAGTCCAAGNTCATCTGGGATTAAAGGTGTGGTGGCACACACCTTTAATCTGGGCTACACCTTCTGCTGGGAACCATATAAGGACATTGGAAGAAGGGAGTTTGGGCTCTCGCTCTTTCGCCTTCTTGCGGTGTGGGACTCAGCAACTGCTAGATCCTTGGACTTCCATNCACAGCTACTACTGAACCATTGTTGGGATTTGAACTGCAGACTGTAAGTCATCAATAAATTCCTTTACTATATAGAGCATATCCGTAAGTTCTGTGACTCTAGAGAACCCTGACTAATACACAAGGCTTGAGGGGAGGAAAGGATGAGAAAGTCGGGGCTGATAAGAGTGTAAATTTCACTGTGTGTTTTACTATGATTTAACACAGGCAAATAGTTTTTAAAAGATTATTGCACATCTTTAATCCCAGTACACAGGAGGCAAAGGCAGGTGGATCTCTGTGACTTTAAAGCCACACTAGTCTGTGTAGTGAGTTTCAGGACAGCCAGAGCTACATAAAAGAGAGATCCTGTCTCAAAAAACAAACAAACAAACAATAAATAAAAAGAAAAGGTCCCACAGAATTTATTTACCTTCTTCATGTGACTTTTTGATTCTGGAGACAGAATGTTTCTAATGTTCTTGATCAATAATTTGTTGTAATCTCTCTCTCTCTCTCTCTCTCTCTCTCTCTCTCTCTCTCTCTCTCTCTCTGTGTGTGTGTGTGTGTGTGTGTGTGTGTGTGTGTCCATCTAGAGGAGTCCTGCCCAGAGCAGGCCCTGCAGTACAAGGAACTTGACCTTTTCAAAGCAGAACAAAGTGGTGCCATTTCCCATCAGTGAG
This sequence comes from Mus pahari, assembly GCF_900095145.1. Lineage (NCBI taxonomy): Eukaryota > Metazoa > Chordata > Mammalia > Rodentia > Muridae > Mus > Mus pahari. The sequence goes on from NC_034605.1 coordinate 38,980,453, forward strand.
ACAATGCTCTCACGCAGCAATTCTATTCCGCTGATGGGGACCCACGGCGAACCAGGCCCGGGAACAGGATCTGTCTGTCTCAGTGCTTCGCGGGCTTTCCCACTTTGCCTTTTCACATAGGGTATCTTGTGTCACAGGCACGTAGCTGAGGGTAGGGCAGTCTGTAATTCTGGGTGTGTCCTTCCCCTAAAGAAGCCACAAACACTCCATCCTCCACCCTTGGGTCCCCCGTGTCTCGGGGATGTGTCTTCTTGTGGAAAAGTGACTTCAAGTCATCCCCCACCCCCATGCTTGCCTCAGAGGTCCAAAGGCCTAGCAAGGACCACTTAGTGAGGAGATTGAAAGGGAGCTAAGAGTCTAGAAAATTCTGAATGAAAGCAACAGTTGCAAGCCAGAATGGATTTGCTCACATCAGCTGATTGTTCATTGGCTGTCTTGGGTTCTGGCAGGAACACTAGGAAATCTGTCATTGAAGGATACAAAAACAGCAGCAGATGGCCAGAAAGGGGACAAGGAGAGTATCGAAGTGGGAGAAATGTTGATGAGCCAGGCGACTGGAACCCAGTTCTCCCAGTGCCCTCAGCTCCAGCCCAGCTTACGGCCTCTCGCCCCATCTCGCTGTAACTGTGGAAGAACAGTCCCTGAGCCAGCAGATAGCAGCCTTGGGCAGCTTCAGTTTCAGCACAACTGCACCACGTGTTACCCTGGGACCCGAAACCTGATGCCCAACCCTCAGAGCCAATTATGAGTTTTGGCTCTAGTGGCTTGGGATGTTGAGGTCATTTTACAGGCACACCAAAAACTAAATTCTCTCTCTCTCTCTCTCTCTCTCTCTCTCTCTCTCTCTCTCTCTCTCTCCTGTCTCCCCTCCCCCCCTGTTTCAGCCTAGCCACCTGTTTGTTTTCATGTAAGATTTATACTTCAGTTAAAGTGTGCTGTTCTTCTTGATAACACCAAATGGCTGTAGCCAAAAGCTCACAGGTTACTGCCAGGACCTAGAGAAAGCGGTGGGGCATCTCAGATCATCTTTTCTGGCTGGAAGTGCGGTTGTGAGGAAACCAATTCATTTGTCTGTGGGCTGCACATGGTTTTGTTGTTTAACCACTGGGTTTGGGGCTTATGCCAAGCAGCAGTTTGCATCTGCTAGTCTTCGAAAAAGAAAGAAAGAAAGAAAGAAAGAAAGAAAGAAAGAAAGAAAGAAAGAAAGAAAGAAAGAGGCCCAAGGAGGGGTGTTCGCCTGGCAGCAGTCCCCAGGCTGACCCGGCACCGGCACCTTTCCCCGCCCGAGGAGGGGTGTTCGCCTGGGAGTAGCCCCCCGGCATCCAGCGCCTTTCCCCACCCGAGGAGGGGTGTGTGCCCGAGAACAGTACTAAGGCTTGGGCCGGCATTCGGGGCCTTTTCCC
>NC_034605.1:38988689-39012090 GCF_900095145.1 Mus pahari
AAGGAAGGAAGGAAGGAAGGAAGGAAGAAGGAAAGAGGAAGAAAGGAAAAGAAAAAGAAAAAGAAAGAGAAAAAAAGGGAAAGAAACAAGGCAAATTTACTTGCTTCTTTTTCAGCTCCTGGACTAAATTGAGAGAGAAAAAATGATGTGGAGATATTCATAGTTGTACAAGTCCTGGTACCCTTTGAGAAGTAGTTTTGTAAAAGGCATTTTGGTTTTTACCCATAAATTAAACTGAGACATTTATAGATATTTTACAAGGCATCTCTTCCTTCCTCACTTCCATTTTATTTTACTTATTTTGAGACAAGGTCTCATGCAAGCCAGACAGTCCTGGACCTTGCTGTGTATCTGAGAATGGCCTTGAACTCTTGATCCTCCTGCGTCTCCCTCTCAAACGCTGAGATCTCATTTGTGCGGACACCGTGTCCAGCTTCCTCCCTCCTCTTCTAAAGAAAGCCTAGAGAAACATGAAGCTCCTTTTTCACAAACCTCCCTGGACCCTGGCCAAGGGCTGTACCTCCACTCCTGGCTACTTGTTGCTAAGGCCAGCACTCAGTGACATTTGGAACAGCCTTTCCAGGAAGTGCAGAAATCCAGCAATCCACTCGAGTGGGATTCCACGAGCGAGAGCTTACAGCTTCCCTGTGTCTCTTGGCGAAGCTGGTGAGACATTCCCTCCTCCCTACTCCCCCCCCCCCCCCCCCGTCAGGATGTGATAAGGAAAAGAAAGGCCTTGCTTCCACTCTGTCCACCATGCCACGCAGTTCTGCCAATACCCTGCAGAGGGCACATGTTACAGTCCGGCTTGACTTCAGCACACCTCCAGGTGTGTTCTCTTGCCAGCTTCTGTTATCAGTCGATGGAACAGGGTCAAGAATAAACCCAAGCACTTTAATCTGTTGACTCTTCCGGATGATGCTGAGACACACAGAAGGGAAAGAAATCCCCAGCAAAGCATTCTGGGAACACTGGATATCCACAGGCAAAAGGATGAGATTCAACCTCCACCATACCATACACAAAAATCAGCTCAAGTGGACTGAAGTCATTGACGTGAGGTCTGAGGATATAAACCCTAGGAAATACAACGAGGAAACTTAGTGGAATGGACCTTGGGAACAGTTTCTTGGACGTGATCTCAAAGCACAGAATAAAATACCAAACTCAAAGGCAAAAGGCAAACAACCCACAATAGCAGAGAGCCTTTTTGTGAACACCTCAGCTGGGTGGTTTTGTGTAAAGCATGTAATAAACTCAAGCCTCAACAGCGAGAATAAGAGCAACAAAATCTGTTACATCAAGAATGATGAGCCCAAGTACAAGGTAAAAAGTATTTTACCCCTAAACCAGAATTGAGGTTTTTATAAAGGATAAATACTATGGACAGAAACACAGCAAGTGAATTCCCAGAGAACTGTAGCCCTGGGAGGGAAAAGGAACATTTTACAGCAGTTAAGAGAAGTGCCCTGGTCTTGCTTTCTCAGCTACTGGCGTTGGGTCATATTGAAATTGCTAAGAGGTAACAACTTGCTATCTTGTTGGGAGGTGGATCTTAGACACCACTTATCCTCCTGAGAATGGACAATGGAGTGGATCTCTAGGGATCATAGTTGGACTTTAATGATTCCTATGGGACAATCACAAGTCACTGGGTCAGGTTCCACACAGCTAGAGGTCTGACTGTTAGAGAGTGGGGTGTTACTGTGAGCATATTACATCAGAAACATCAATGAAAACGTTTATGTCTTTCCATAGTGTCGGGAACTTACTGAGTAACGGTGAAACTCACAAGGCCCATCAGTTTCAGTGGCCAGATAACTCCATCCAGCCTGATTGTCTGGCCGAGGTAAACTCAGGTTCCTGCATTCTGGTCTCATATCACACGGCACACAGCAAATATATCTATATGTCTATGTGCACAGATGTGCTTTACAAAGCAAGTGCAAGTTAAAGAGACCAAATCCGAGATGAGAGACTTCAGAAGTAGACTGAGAGAGTCTGTACTATTTCATCAACCGAGTAGCTTAGGGATTGACACTCCTTGTTTTCAACACTGAGCTTGATTCTTACTTTGAGTGCTTTATTTTTGGTTTTTCTGTGTCTTCAATAAACTGTTTGCAACTTGGGCAAAGAGCCTGAAAAGACATTTTCACAAACAAAAAAATACAAATAACCAATTATTATGTGTGTGTGTTGTGGGGGGGCGTGGAGTCCAACATCACTAACCATCAGGGGAATGCAAATTAAACGGACTAAGGAAGATGAGCAAAGAGTTAACTGTAGTCTGAGGAATATCTTCTACCCAGTTTCCCCAGAGTGGACTGAAGTATAGTCATCGGGGAAATGCAGACATTTTGTTTTGGTTTTGAGATCATATTCCACTATGGGTAATTTGCTTATGCTTCTGATGGTATCAGGGGAGAAATGTTGATTTTTCTCACCTGTGAAAAGCAAAGCCTGAATGTGGGTCACTGAGCGTTTGTGTTGATGACTTGGGCAACTGGGTCAACCTTAGTGAGTTCAGGCACTCACAGCATCACCCGCTTGCTCATCCCTTCATCCATCGGACTAACTCTTCTCACTGTTGTGGCTAAATATGTGACAGAAACAATTTAAGGTAGGAAAGGGTTATCCTGGCTTACAGTTCCAGGGGATACATTCAGCCATGGTAGGGAAGGTACCTGGAGGGCAGGAATGGGAGTCTGTCTGGTCACATCGCATCTGCAGTCAAGAAGCCCAGATTAAACAGGAAATGAGATGATGAAATCTCTTCAGTAAACCCCATGAGGCTCCATCTCCTAAAGTTCCACAACTTCCCAAAATAGCATTACCAACTAGGGACCAAGTACTCAAATGCAGGTGCCTATGGGGACATTTCACACTCAAACCGCAGCATCCAATGAACAGTGACTGAGTACTTCCCAAAACCTAGAAATACAAAGATGGACTTTCAGAGCATCTGTAAGGTGGGACACATTAATACGTGTTTCTTTAAAAGAGAGGGGGCTTTGACAGAGGCTGAAAACAAGATGAACTCTGAGGACACTCACTGAGAGGTCAGGTCCCAGAAGACAAGCGCTGTGTCATCCCACTTGTACAACAAAAACAGACTCATAGATACAGGGAGCAGAACAGAGATTTCCAGAGACCAGGGCAAAGCAAAATGTGGAGATATTCTGTTGTAGGAATGGAGTTTTCACCTAGGATTTGAAAAAAATGTTCTAGAAGTGGAAAGTGGTGGTGGTTACACAACTGTGGTGTGGGTAATACCACTGGGTTCTGTGCTAACTAAAGTTATAGTGGTCCACTTTATAATGGTTTACCACAATTAAACAAGCAAAAGAGGCAGGAAAAAGTCATTTTAACTGTGGTTCTAGCCTACAGGGAAGCCTTACTTCAGAGTGGAAGGGCACAGCCTAAGAACTGATGACTTCATACAGAGTGGAAGCTATACCACAGGGAGACCTCAGGATGTGTGGAGCCCAGACTGCATATGAGGGGCACCTACCTTGTCAAGGACCCTGTCTGAGTTAGTGTTTCTATTGCTCCACAGAGACACCATGACCGTAGCAACTTTTATAAAGGAAAACATTTAACTGAGGCTGGCTTACAGTTTAAAGATTTATTTATTTATTTTCTATATGTGAATGCATTGTCACTGTCTACAGACACACCAGAAGAGGGCATCAGATCCCATTACAGATGGTTGTGAGCCACCATGTGGTTGCTGGGAATTGAACTCAGGACCTTTGGAAGAGAAGTCAGTGCTCTCAACCACTGAGCCATCTCTCCAGCCATTGGCTTACAGTTTAGATGTTTAGTCCATTAACATCATGGTGGGAAGCATGGTGGCACACAAGCAGACATGGTATTGGAGAGGTAGCTGAGAGTTCTACATCTGGATCTTCAGGCAGCAGGAAGAGAGAGTGACACCGGGACTTGCTTGAGTATCTAAAACCTCAAAGTCCACCCTCAGTGAAACTTCCTTCAAAAAGGCCACACCTAGGCCAATAAACCCATACCTCTTAATAGTGCCATTCCTTAAGGACCTATGGAAGCCACATTCATTCAAACTGCTACAGGCCTCTAAGAAGAATCCCCCGAGGGCTGACCCCAATACTGAATCCTAAAAGAGCTGCCAGGTCAAATGTATGTGCTGACTGCTGACTGTAGGCAATAGAAGAGAAGAGCAGGTATGTTTCCCATCAGGAAAGGCAGTAAGTAGTTAAGAAAGCTTGATGTCTGAAGAACTTTATGTCTGGAGTCATGGCTGGGCAAGAGGAAGAAGCCACATAGAGATAGACCTTTCAACTTAGTTATGGAGCAGAAAACACAGGGGCATGATGACATTCTGATAGTCCTTTTCTCCAGCTGGCTAACTGCAGTGGACTGTAGAATATAGTCACAATTCTAGTTCCATTCTGTTACTGTGATAAAATACTCTGACCAAAAGCAACTTAAGATAATGTCTTAGTCAGTGTTCTATTGCTATGAAGAGACACCATGACCAAGGCAACACTTATAAAAGAAAACATTTCATTCAGAGATTGCTTATAGTTCCAGAGGCTTAGTCAATTATCATTATGGCAGGGAACATGGCAGCATTCAGGCAGGCATGACGCTGGAGCAGATGCTTACAGATACATCCTGATCTTCGGGGGGGGGGGGAGAGAGGAGAGAGAGTCTATCATGGACATTTGAAATTTGAACATCCATCCCTTGGTGACCTACTCCAGCAAGGCTATATCTCTTAATCCTTCTAATCCTTTCAAAGAGTTCCACTCTTTGGTGACTAAGCATTCAAACATATGAGCACATGAAGGACATTCTTATTCAAGCCACCATAGGTAGGAAAGGCTTTACCTGGCTTATAGGTCAAGGTCACAACCCATCATTGAGGGAAGCCAGGGCAGAAATTCACAAAGAAGCCATGGAGGAAGGAATACCACTTACTAGCTCACTCACTGGCTTGTGCATAAGCTTATGTTCAGCTAGCTCTCTTAAACAGCTCTTGTAGGCTTAGGATTGATGTTGTGTACAGTGAGCTGGGCTTTCTGATATCAATCAAGATATCTGATATCATCAATCAAGACAATCCGTCACAGACATGGCCATAGATTACTTTGATTTAGTCAATTTCTCAATTGAGACTCCCTCGGGAGACTCTAGGCTGTGTCAAGTTGACTGTGGAGCTAACTAGGACAGCCACCTATCTTTCTTATTAAATTGAAAGCAGAGAATATTACATTTACAAATGATAAAGCCACTTACGGATTGGGTCAGCATTTTGAACATCACCAAAGTTTCGAATGTTATATATGTAGAGATGTAGTTTAGTAGGTCACGTCGTTACCTAGCATGCAGGAAGCTCTGGCTTCAATCCTGAGCACTACATAAAAATTAGCATATTGACACATGCCTATAAACCCAGTCCTCAGTAGGTAGAGGCAGGAGGATCAGAAGCTCAAGACTCAGCTACATAGGGAGTTCAGCCTGGCTGGGATATCTGACACTCAGTGTGGGGACAAGAAGGACAATTTTAGGCAAAGATCCAAAAGCCCAACTTGAAAGTCCAGCTGTTGAGGATGTTTTCTCAGTCACACAGAATATCAGCCACACAGCCTATGGTTGACTGTTACTCAGGAGGTGCCCAATTGAACCACCTCCCAAGTTTCCTGTTCTTGTACAATCTTTCATGTCAACTGAACCCTTGGCCACAAGAGCAACTTTGATCAGTGAGTCATAAACAAGTGTATTTCCATTGTATCCTTGAGTACTTGAAGAATAAACAGCCTTATCTTTCTGAAATGTTCCTTCCTAGAACCCACTCACCAACTCTGCATCCCAAAACAGCTACGGAGAAGCCCACATAGAAGAGCACTGAGTTCTCTGGTCCACAGTCCCAAATGACCACCAAACCTGTCATCATCGCCAACCCTCAAGTGTGGGAGTGAGGACAGTTAGGAACTTCCAGCCAACCCTCCACTGAGAGAAAACAATCAGAAGATTGTTTTCAATATCATGAGAAAGAACAAATTGTTGTTCTAAGTGATTGAATTTGGAGGAAATTTGTTATCTGACAATGAACAACTGAAACGAGTCTTTTTCATAATCCAGTTTCACTTTGGTAACGAACAAGGGCATTTATGAATCTTATGAAAAGGTATTATGGAAAAAATCTTATTTTTTTTTTTAGATATGGGTATCACTATACAATTCTGGTTGGTCTAGAACTCATTACTGAACCAGGCTGGCCTCAAACCCATGGAGATCTTCCTGCCTCTACCTCCCAAGTACTGAGATTAAAGTATTCTGACACCACACTAGCTATAAATATTATTTAAGATTAATTTATTTATCTTATGTATGAGTGCACTGTCACTATCTTCAAACTTATCAAAAGAGGGCATCAGATCCCATTATAGATGGTTGTGAGCGACCATGTGGTTGTTGGGAATTGAACTCAGGACCTCTGAAAGAGCAGTTAGTGTTAACCTCTAAGTCATATCTCCAGCCCCTAAATATGAATTTTTAAATCTCCAGGGACAGAATGAAACTTAATGAGCAGTTTTGGCTTATGAGGCCTACTTCACCTTGTTGTCATGACAGGGTCTAGGCCTATCTGTGAAGTGTGAGTCATGTCTGTTCTGAGAGACTTTCATGGGCATTAACTGGTGTAATGTATTTTAAATGCTTAGCTTGCCTGAATACTCAATGACTGCCTAGATATGTCAGCTATTGATCTTACTCGATCAAATGCACTGGCTTTGCTTTGTTCTGAGAAACTTTGAATGGATTCAAAATGGGTCAGGGGCAAAGTTGAGAGATACAAAGTTGAGAGAAAGGAGAACATTTTGGAAGTTCAGAAGGCATTATATGCTTAAAAGTTGCCCATAGGAACAAAGACAATGGAAACCTGTCAGAGGCCTAAGATGAGCAGGACAGACCCTGGTGGCCCACAGATGCAGAGACAGCACTATATCCTGGGTCTCTGGGTCTAATCTTTGTCTCTCACCCAGGTGACTGCATTAGGCACCTAAGAGCCCAGAGCCACTGAGATTAGTGGAACATGCTGCCTCTAGGCTGCCAATTGTCATCAGAAATGAAGGGCAGATGTGAGCTCTTCCTACGTGAAGGGATCCTCATTAGTTGAGTGAAGCAAAGAACGTTAGCAGAACCACCCTGACCACCTGGCTTCTCACCAGAGCGTGTACCGTGTCAATCAAGTGCTGGTTCACGTCTGAATGTCTTCATGGAGCTGGTTTCCTGAGTGCTTTTCCCGCAGATGACATTTACACGGCTGGGGTGGGTCTCTGTAGTGTCGCACTCTCAGCTTGCTATGACCATTTCCTCCTTCCACCCCATTCCCCAGCCCAATACAGATTTTAATAGAGACAGAAAAGGGACAGCAGTTCAGCTGAATGGATGGATTCATGAGACCTGGGACTAAAAAGGAAAGAAAGGAAGAAAACTCATAGGCCAGACCCATACACTCACTTAAGTTCCATCTGCGGGGAGTAAGGGGAGAGTTGTTTCTCAGCCACATAGAATATCAGTATCAGCCCCTGGTTAAACATTGCTTAGGCAGTGCTCAATGAAACACACCTCACAAGATTCATACCCTTGTCCAAAAATAAGACAATACATGAAATGCTCAGTTCTGTAAGTAGGGTCATTATTGTCACAGAAAAAAGTTGTTGCTAATAAAGCAGTGTGTTGTCCTGATATATACTTTCCTTTACCTTTAGAGAAAGATGGCTCATAAGAAGCTCAGGCTGGGGAGCTGGAATCCTGCAGAGAAATGCCTTCCCAAAGTTGTACACTAAGAACCCAGGGTGTGGCTGGAGCGTGGAGGAAGTAGTCCTATGACTAAGTTCCCTGGTGGCTTTCCTCCACAGGGAAAGGTCCTTTACCCCACATCCCCACCTTTTTTATATTCTTGCTATAACAAGACTTCAGCCATGATAGTCATGTCAGCTTGAACTCATGATACTGAACTCGGGCTAACTATCCTCCTAAATGTCCTTCCCCCTGTCCTGCCAGTCCCACAGCGACGGCATCAGGTACAAGCCAGATGCTTGGTAGCTTTTACAGCAGATGACAATTAACTCATGAAGAGCTTGGCAAGGAAGGTGCCGCCTGGAATTAGAAGCCTGTGTCCAAATGAGGGAGAAATCCCCAACCCGGGGCTGCAAGACATGGATTGTGAGATGAAAATGAGGCTCATTTGGCTTCTGGCCATTTCTTCAGTAACAAGTAGGTGGCACATGGCACACACATCAGTGTTCTGAGTTACCTTCAGACACTGAATTTGGGCTTCTCAAGCAGTAGAGGTTATCAGGCTCTGAAGGACTGAACCCTGGCAGCTTCCTAGAAGCTCTCGTTTATTGTTACACGAGAAGGCACCTTCCAAGTCGCTTCCACTTAAGAAAAACTTATCTCACCTACCAGTTGTCTTGAAAGACCCTCCACCTCAACAATTCTCACCCACATGAGACTTCCTGGTTTGCCATGCATAATTTTGCTAGCCTAAGTTATGCAAAGGCTCTGAGAATCCCTCAAGGGAATAACCCCATAGAATCTCAAATAACAATCACTGACAAAAGGCTACCTCTGAAGCCTAGATGCCATCACTCCAGCCTCAAGTCAGATACAAAGGGTCTGCTCAAATTCTGCTACAGGCACAGGCTTCCTGCTGGAACATGCAGTAAGCTTGCACACAGCTTCCCCGCTAGTCTAGATATGCCTGCAGCACATGTCCTAGGAGGCTGTGCCAAGAGACCCTGGGAATGATCTTGGCTCCTCCCAAGAATCACCAACCGGCTTTGTTGGTCCACCACTGTCAACATACTTCTTGTTCTAGATGGGAGAAAACTACCTTAGTTGGGTTGTAGGTCACTCCCACCCCTACCTCCATTTCCTGATACTTCTTCCTGGAAGGCAGCTCCAAGTTAATTTTCTTATTTTATTCTTTAAACTCCATAGATTTCTTAAAATGGAAAAATAGGGGCTGGTGATGTAGCTCCGTGGTAGAGCAAGAGCCTGGTATTCAGAGGCCCTGCATCCTATCCTGGCAACACACTCTTTGAAAGGAGACTAATGAATATGGTATTGGCGTGTGTAGCTTGAAATCTAGTTCTGTTTGTGGTGCCAGGGATGGGACCCTAGGCAAGGACCCCATCAACTAGACTAAAAGGAAATTTTAAAAAAGCAACCTGGGATTACTCAAGAGAATTAAGAGATTACTCAAGAGAATTAAGAGCTGTAAGTCATATTCCTAACTGCAGTTGATATGAGAGCAGAAGTACCCCAAAGCCAAAACCACCTCTGACTTCCTGCTGGGATGGTGCTTATATGATTGAGGGAGAAAGAATGAACAGTTGGAAGCTTCAGGGCAGGGGACAGGTATATATAGTATTGGGTCACATGATGACAAGGACATGGGCTGTGGCAAGTATTGACAGGCAATTTGGTTGTTATGTGATCACTGTAGGGAGACACTTGCATAAACCCAGATGGTTATCGCTTGCTAAACATCTAGGATATGTGATACACTCACATACATACATACAGACAGACAGACACACACTCACACACACACACAAGCTTATTGCTTCCAGGATCACGATGAACAAACATGAAATTAAGGGAAGCTGCAAAAGGTAATGGATGTAGTTAAAAGATATGGTGATCAATAAAGCTGATCCCAATGTCATCGCACGGTGTTTCATACTTTTTTATAAGTAGGAGTAAGCTCACAAGCCAGTAAGTTATTAAGGGTCATGTGCTGTACACACCTCTATGCACTGCACTTCACACCACTGGCAGCACAGGAGAGTTTGTTCACACCTCTGTCACATAAGCACGTGAGCAGTGCACTGTGTGCACTAAGAGTGAAGATGGCTGTCATGTCAGCAAGGACCCCCCTGCCTTAGCCAACTAGACATGCTGTGTGCGGAGAATTGCTTTGGAGTCCAGAAGATGGTGAGTGAGTCCCAGATGTCAGGCGCTGTGATTCTGGAGCTATCTTTTTGGACTTTGGTTTTAAGTGTGGTTCTTCCCTTTTGCTGTAAGAGGTATTTAACCTGTATTTTATAGGAAGTCATGGTTAAGAAAGTTTGGACTTTTAAGAGACACTGAATTTTTACGTAATGGTGTTCTTAAAAGACTGTGTAACTTCAATCTGCACTGTATTTTGTATCAACATGAGATCCTGGGGACACACAAAAATTATGATGGTTTATCTTGGTTATCTGATACCTCGGGCAGAAGAAACCTCAGTTGAGGAATCATATCCATCGATCTGTCATAAGCATGGGGCTTATGAGGGTATTTTCTTGAACGCTGGTTGATGGAAGGGGGTCCAGCCAACAGTGGGTAGTATCAACCCTAAGCAGGTCCTGGGCTATGTAAGAAAGCTAGGTGAGCAAGCCAGAAAGTGGCATTCCTCCTTGGTCTCTGCTTCAGTTCCTGTCTCTAGGTTGCTACCTCAACTCTCACTGATGATGAACTGTAGTGTGTCCTTTCCTCACAGACGTTGCTTTGGGCCAACAGAAAACCAAACTAGAACAGTTCACCCGTGATTAGCACCTAGAAAACTCACCAAGTGTTCCAATCCTGCTGTTCCCTATCATTCCAGTTTACCCTACTCTGTAGCAAGCAACACTCTGCATTCAACTGAAAAACCAGCTCAGAGCTGATCGTAGGATGAGCAGCGAGTGCACAGGGGCCACAGCAGAGGAGGAAGCAAGCCAGAGCTGAGCTGGGAAGCTAATCACTGTAGTAGGTCTGGGTGACATATAACCCTTTATGATGAGGAAACATGACAACAAACAAGCGAGGTGTGACTCTAAACTCTGCATTTTTTATGGTGGGCAGTCATCATTTGCCCCAACAGCCATCTGAAGCCAATAGTCCTGATTATTGAAAACCACAAAATTGTACAAGTGCTCGCCTCCTTTATGGAAGCCATGTTCCTTCTCTCTCCATGCAACAGGGCTGTCTGCAAAGCCTTGAACTGTCAAGGTGACCCATGGAGCCAACTTTGGTTCATCAAAGTAGTGACTGAAAAAGAAAGAAAATTCTTATAAACAAAGGTCAAGAACATCCACATTGTATCTACTGTTCTAATAAAGCTGAGACTCTATTTTAATTTATAAAAACTAGGCTATGTGAATTAAATACTTGGTGCTACATTATGAGTTCCATAAAGATTCACTAACATATTATTCAGAAGACAACTGCAGTCGCACTTACTCACTGCCTAGAAAGTCACTTAAGACCAAGAGAACAACTTTCTCCCTGACCAAACAACATAATTGCTTCCCTTCTATTAAGGTGGGGTTTTGTTTGTTGGGTTTTAAATATGTGTGCCTGTGTGGGGTTCAGAAGAAAACTTGCAGGTCCTCTGCGAATCCTGGGAATCAAAGTTAGGTTGTCAGTTTTGGCTACAAGTATCTTTATCCACTGAGCTCTCTTGTTGGGCTCTCTCCCATGAAGAGTAATATTCTTGCTGGGTCAGGGACTTATTGCTTAACACTTGCCTACCATGATTAAGGCCTTGAGCTTGAATTCCAGCATGGAAAGAAAATATTAAAAAAAAAATGTAGAAGAAGAAGGAGGAGGAGGAGGAGGAAGAAGAAGAAGAGGAGGAGAAAGAGGAGGAGGAGGAGGAGGAGGAGGAGGAGGAGGAGTTGTTGTTCCAGGACAGTCAGGGCTACACAGAGAAACCCTGTCTCGAAAACAACAAAATAAAAAACAAAAACCAACCAAACAAACAAAAAAGACTGTAGAAGTCTTAAACTTAATGTAGATCATAATTTGCTCCACAGAATATTGAAGTGTTTTCAAGGAGTGTTAAACTTTTGCATAAAAACGGCTCAGAACAGACCCAGGAAAATGAGCAGCTTGGTTCAAGGAGACCACTGAGGCTCTGCTCTTTCTTGCCACAAGGGTTAAGGACTTTCAAATGGCATCTTCTCTATCAGCAAGAATAATTATGTCAGGTCCCAAGGGATGACCCAGTAGTTAAATGCACTTACTTCCAGAGGACCCAAGTTTGCTTCCAAGTTTGCACCCACGTGGGTAGACTCACAGGTGCTGATTAACTCCAATTCCAGGGAGTCTGAAGCCCTCTTGGGACCTCCAGTGGCACTCACACACTCATGGACATAAATAAAATAAATCTTAAAAACTATTGTTGTTGTTGTTCATTGTTTTGCTGTTACTTTGAGCCAAGCAACCGGAAAAAGGAATAAATGTGAGGGACCCTACTTTGTACCACACTAACAGAAGTCCCTAATGCCCCGATGTAGCACCAGTAAGTGAGAGACGCAGCCAAGAAGAGTTCTCACCACAGCTGTTCCAGAAGGACATGTATCTTCTCTGGCAATATGAAACCTGTGATTGTGCACAGAAAAGCTTGGGCTATCACAGTGCTTGGCTGGGGACAGCAGTAGGTTGATACGAAATCATAAGGCTCGTTATTTCTGCCATAAAAAAGGAACAGGAAAAAAAAGTATTTACAACCACTACATAACCATATCCAAAGTATCAAACTCATACTAAACACAAGCGATGAACTGCAGAGTTCATATACCCACAGGTCCGCACTGCAGAAGACAGCACCAAGCCAGTCAAAGAACTCCAGGGCACTGCAGGCCTCCTCCGGCTCTCCTGCAAGCCTGCTGCTCCGAAGCACTGGACACTGCAGCTCCCTTACTGTGCTCAATGCCACTTTGGGCTGATGCTCCTGAATTTGGTATTTGGAAAAGTATGACATCATTGTTGATTCTTCTGTACCTTAAAAAACATCAAACAAGACCGAGTCAAATCTCAGGAGCACCCTTAGTTTCTCTGGTAGTAATTAGTAGGCTAGCAATAAGACGCTACAAAAGGGCTGGAGAGACGGCTCAGTGGTTAGAGTACTGGGCTGCTCTTCCAGAGGTCCTGAGTTCAGTTCCCAGCAACCACATGGTGGCTCACAACCATCTGTAGTGAGATCTGATGTCCTCTACTGGTGTGTCTGAAGACAGTGACAGTGTACTCACCTACATAAAATAAATAAATCTTAAAAAAACAAAACCCACTGCATGAACAGTCCTTGGGGAAGTTGTAGAAACATCAGAAAACATCTTCCTGTCTTGTATATCTGCTGTACGCAGAAGGAGGAGAGGCATGGAGCATTCTAACATTTGGACAGAGAGACGCTCTCCTGGGCTGAGAGTGTTGAGGAACTTCCCACGAGGAGCAGATAGATGTCGCGTTCCAAAATGTACTTTGTTCCCCCCCTCCTCCAAAGGACATACCACACCACTGTAATTCCCACTGGTCTGATTCATTACAATCTTGTAATGGGCCAAAGAGATACTTCTAAAAGGAGCAATACATGTGGCAGTTGTAAGCAAATTAATATACTTGATGAAACATTAAAGCTGGCACTAAATTTAGTATTATAATCAATTAAAAGTCATAACGAATGCTATCTGACATTTAAAAGTCTTCCTGGGTTTCTATCCTGTAATAATGATAAAGATCACACACATATAATTATAATTGATGCCGATTTAAAAATATTCTAGCAAAGGCTTTTTAATGTAAGCAGAGGGGAAGGAGAGAGATTACATGTTAGCTACTCTGAAACCACTGTGAAGCTTTCTAGATCTGCAGGAAAACCCAAGAAAATTGGGGCACATTGCTTTAAAACTTACCCCGAGCTGAGGCGCTGAGGACATCTAGGAAGCCAGAGCAGCTCTGTCACGATGCCCACACACCTACGTAAGCAATATCCCCTACCACGGCAGTATATCACCACTCGATGCTCTGTTACGCCTAACAGATTCCCAAGAATCATTGAATCATTAAAAAGTTACACTTCATACCTGTATGATGCCAAGCCAAAAGAAAATCAAACTGCAAAGGCTTCTTTTCTTTGAAGGACCAAAATACTCTTCTATACTTCTTAGAATCCAGGTTAAGGGATAAATCCATTAGGTCAATGGAAATGACTTAAAGGAGAAAGAGGAATACGTGTTTCATTCAAATTATACAGAGCTTACCCTGTAGAGAAACATCTAAAGTTTTAGTAAGTTTGTAAGTAGTACAGATTGTTGTGTTCTTCATCTTTCAACTTCATCAAAAACATATCCCTCAGTGGACTGTTTCTAGTGTTGAGAGCTGCTAACTATAGTTGGTTTAAATACTTTAAGCCCTTCCTAGATCAAAGATCAATCTACCTGTGTCTGTGCTAGCCTTAGTTATTGATGTCCACACCAGAGAGTTTCCTCAAAACCTACTCTTCACTTGTGAATTTCCACTAGTAATCACGAAGAAACTGTACGAAGCACATCAAGTTGTTCCTCTTCACTGCATACAAGGGGTAGTCCAGTTCTACAGCCCTTATTAAATGTGGTGTACAGCCAAAGAGGAACAATTTAACAGCACCAACTAACCTAATCCCCCAGGAAGTGTAACCAATAGCTCCTTGAGTCAGGATTTCAAAGTCAAGAACCATATTTTTTTCCGATTAGAGCTCAGAGGTAAGGCATTCACATTTTATTACAAGAAAACTGACTTGCTAGGCACCAATGGAACACACGTAATACTTACCAAACTTCATACTTTTTCTGCCAGAATACCGAGATGGATGACCTTGAAGTCCAGTTTCTTCATAAGTATCTTTATCCAGTGATAAAATTAATTTCCCTACAAATCAAACAATAGTTCCTCTAGTAGAGATGTTAAAATATGGCTGTTGTTCTCTAAGAAAGCTAGACATCTGAGCAGTGAAATGTCAGGATAAGAATACATGAAGAACTTGTCTATAGCACACTGATATTATCTAGCAATGTACCCAACTAGTCTTGAACTTTGCTCTGTAGTTGAGGCTGGGCTCAAACTGGTGGCAATTATCCTGCTTTAGCCTTCCAAATACCAGGATTGCAGGTGTGAGCCACCAGGATTGTGGTATTATCTACCATATATACATATGTAGATAACATAATAGCAAAACTAGAAACAATTAAATTTATATAAAGGAAGAAATAAACTGTGGTCTGTATATTACTTCAAATTCCATCTTTAAATTTTAATTTAGTTTAATTTAATATGTATTTGTATGCCTGCTTGTAAGTACACCAAGAAGCCTGTGAATGTCAGAAGAGGATGTCGGATCGCCTAGAACTTGAGTTGTGAGCTGCCATGTAGGTGCTGGGAACGGAATCTGGATCCTTAGCAATGACAGGAATCACTCTTAGCTGCTGAGCCATCTCTCCAGCCCCTACTTCAAATATCATCAAAACATTTAAAAGCTCTATGTTAAAGCCAGGTGGAGATGTGCTGGTTCATGTGTGTAACCCTTGCACTTGGACAGCTAAGGCAGGGGAAATGAAAATCTGAGGCCACCCTGGTCTAAGTGGCAAGATCCTATCTCAAAACAAAACAAAAAGTTCTAAGTCACAACCATATGCGCTGAAGCAGGAACATGTCTATGATATATACCTAGGGAAATAAGACTACTGAGAATCAATGTCATATAACCAATGTTAAACATTCTATGCTTACTGGTGCTGGTGATACACGCCTTTAATCCAAGCACTCATGAGGCAGAGGCAGGTGACTCTTTTAGTTTAAGGCCAGCCTGGTCTACAGAGTGAGTTCTAGGACAGCCAAGGTTACATAGAGATACCTTGTCTCAAAAACAAAAACAACAAAAAAATGTATGCTTATAAATTCTTGAAGGATAAACATCAAATGGTTCCATCTAAGAAGGAGCGCAAAGACAGGCTTCATTTTACTGTTTAGAGCTGTATGACTTGACTTTTAAAGAATTATTATTTTATTATTTTTATGTATATGGGTGTTTTATCCTCATGTTATGTCTGTGCACATGGATGTGCCTGGTGCCTATGGAGGTCAGAACAGGGCACTGGACTCACTGGAACTGGAGTTACAGATAGTTGTAAGCTACCAAGTGGGACTGGACTTTGGTCCTCTGGAAGAGCACCCAGTGCTCTTAACTGCTAAGCCATCTCTCTACCCTCCTTAATTTTTTTTTTTTAAAGCAGTGCTATTTCTTTTCTAATAAAGAAAGGAGAAAAAAAATGAATGCTGTCACCATTTGGTAGGAGAGCAACAGTATTATCCTCATCGATACTTGTATGGTATGTTAATGCAGAGAATGAACCTGTAAGAAAAAGTCAAGAAAAGTAATTAAGTAATTAAAGTAGCACAACATTTGTTTATAAGTGATTTTCACATGACAACAAACCTTCCAGGTAGATAGCAGTCAGCTCTAACTCATTCAATAAACCCAACACACCCCAGAGATACGCTGGAACATATCCATGCAAGGCTCCAGCTAGACCACCCCACGACTCAGGCCACATTCAGGGTCTTTTTGTGCAAGTTTCCTATCAACAGGTTGAGAATGGGCTCAGAACAGAACCTGTAATCTTGGGGACTCTAGCGGAAAGGTGCACAGTAAATAGGCAAGAGGACAAAACACTGATGCAAAGTTCTAAGTTAATATTCAGAAACTACTTGAGCAAGTTAGTATTCAAAAGCTACTTAATCTTCATCTGTAGGGATTCAACCTACTTCACAGAGTTATTACAAGGGCTAATTAAATTTGGTAAGATATTTGGCTGTCACCTAAAGAGGACACAGGAAAGAAAACGACAATACTGCCGGGTGGAGAAGTGATACACGCAGCTGATCACATGATTTAACTTCCATGGGCCCTTTTAAAGACAAGGGAAGGACCCCAATATTTGCTGAGATCTTCCGATAGCTCTTCATCTTGTCTCGTTCACACGAGACAGTAAGTGCTTCTTCTTACCTTTCTTTACAAAGGTGTTGATGAATTCGTGTGTAATTAGTTCATGAAGAGGTAAGTTCTTCACAGAGTAATAGGGTCCAATGTCCATGACCAGGCCTTTTAGCTCTTTGGATAGCAGCCCACATTCAGGAATAAGAAATGAAACCTATTAGAATGTAGAAGAACAAACAAAGTTATACTTTATGAAGATTGACTCCATGTTTATAGAAATGGAATGTCAAAGGTGCTAGTTATTCCTTCACAGGTTTTACTGGGACATAGAAGGGACATACAAACATGGGCAATGTGATGGTTTGAAGATGCTTGGTCCAGGGAGTGCTGCTATTAGGAGGTATGGCTTTGTTGGAGGAAGTATGTCACTGTGGGTGTGGGCTTTGAGACCTCATCCTAGCTCCCTGGAAATGAGTATTCTTCTAGTGCCCTTCAGATGAAGACGTAGAACTCTCAGCTCCTCCTGCACCATGCCTACCTGGATGCTGCCATGCTCCCACCTTGATGATAATGGACTGAATCTCTGAACCTGTAAGTCAGCACCAATTAAATGTTGTCCTTATAAGAGTTGCCTTGGACACTCTTGGGGTGTCTGTTCACACAGTAAAGCCCTGAGTAAACACACACACACACACACACACACACACACACACACACACACACACACTGCCACCACCACCTACCCCTGAGACAGGGTTTCTCCATGTAGCCCTGGCTGTCCTGGAACCTGCTCCATTTATCAGGTTAGCCTTGAACTCAGAGATTCACCCACCTCTGTTTGGGTTTAAAGGTGTGCATCACCATCAACCTGCTAGGCAACAATTCTTTTAATCTATTAATCTCAGGTAAACAGATATCTGACTACTCAAGTTTTTCATTTCTGCATTTCAATGTGAAGCACGAGACTAAGCAGAAATATTGCAATGGAAGTCTTAGTTGAATCTTATCTTTGCATACAAGCAATATCTGTTATGTCTTTCACACTTTATATTCAAGGAAATAGAGTATATATAATTCAACATGCCTTGACTTGCTTACTCTGGAGTCATGAAATCAAAGGAACACCTCCTAGGATTTAGGGACATTTAATTAGTAAGAAGCTACATAGAAGCAAAATTGCTCCTGGCAGCTTACATTTCCTAGGTTGGACCAGTTGAGATAAGCGATACATCCCTGACCGCAGGGATGGACTTTCAACCGAAGAGATGCAAAATCCGCGCGGATTTCAAATGATCCCCAAGTGAACATCTAAAGTCCGTCCCGCAAAGCCCCAACAACCCGCCTAGCCTGTTCCTGAGGGACAAGGACGCCAGCTAATCTATCTGAGAAACCTATCAGGCCGATAGTTAAGGTGTAAAATGCTTAAACCCTTATCTTAAGGTAAGTTTTTTTTTTTTGGAGTTCCTCGGTTGTCAAACCGCGTGATGCTTTGGAAAGAGCCACAAGTTGATCCACAGAGATCTGTCCAAACTTAGGGTGGTGTAATTCGGTTACAGGTTGTACAGGTCACACTACGATCGTGCAGGTTACATTCCTAACTCCTCCATTGCCTGCTCGACCCAACACCGAGCTACCCAGGGATTTAATCCTGAACAAGGCAGTAACCACGCCAAACTCACAAACTAAAACCCTGCTGTTCCTCGTAGGACAGAGCACCGCCCTGTGTCTGGCGCATGCTGGGAATTGTTGTCCTACACAGCGCCAAGAAAGGCAGTTAAGAAACGTGAAGAGACTACAGTTCCCAGCATGCCTGAGGACGATCTCCGCCCGCCCTCGCAAGCCGAGGAGCTCTGGCCGGGTGAAGCCCAGCGTGGTTCTACCTTAAAGTTCTCCATCCTAAGAGGGCCGGGTGGACCTGACTCACCCTGTAATTATGATAGTGCGTCTCCACGAGATGCTTATGGCGAGACTTATCGTGGCCGAAGTTGGATTTTTCACAGACCAGTAAGTGTCGAGGTGCTTCTTGCAGCCTGCGCAGCGTGGCCATGTTAAGCAGGATTCCAGGCGAGCCCCGCCTCCCGGCCCGCCCCTCGGCCCGCCCTTCACCACACCATTCGCTCCTTTCTGACTACGCCCCTCCCTCCACCACGCCCTAACCCTTCTTTTCTCCCCCCCCCCCCCTTTCCCTGTCTGTCAGTTCCTGGGGGCACTGGGTGTGAAGGTTCTCTAGAACCTGGCTCGTCCATTCTATCCCACAGTTTCTCCGTGGAGGAACAGTGCATATACCTGGGCAGGACTCAGAGAAGGCCTGCACCCTGTCACCTTATAAAAAGGAGGAAGATAGGACAGAGGAAAGGCCTAGTACAGTCAGGAAATTCGTCTGGGCAGGGCGTGGTGGCCTTTAATCCCAGCACTTGGGAGGCAGAGGCAGGTGGATTTCTGAGTTCAAGGCCAGCCTGGTGTACAGAGTGAGTTCCAGGACAGCCAGGGCTACACAGAGAAACCCTGTCTCGGAAAACCAAAAAAGAAAAAAAAAAGAAAAAGAAAAAGAAATTCATTGGCTTTGCAGCACTGTTTCCCTGACTTCTACTATGGACTATGGTCTCATTCCTAATGCTCACCCACCCGCAGAGCCCTAAGTTCCCACTGATCCTTCCCAAAAAGTATAGGACATCACAAAGGAAGATAATATGGCATTTCTGCATTTTTACTTCCAACAGGACTTCTTTGCTTTGTTTTTAATTATTTAATTTATTTTTTTCATTTCCAACATTACTATTTTGGGATTTTACCCCAAATCTCAGTTTCTTTGCTAAATTGTACTTCCATGCACACTGTTGCTGTCTTCAGACACCAGAAGAGGGCATTGGATCCTATTACGAATGGTTGTGAGCCACCATGTGGTTGCTGGGAATTGAACTCAGGACCTCTGGAAGATCAGTCAGTGCTCTTAACCAATGATCCATTTTTCCAGCCCCCATAGCTAATTCTTAAAAGCCATATTGTTGATTTTTCTCATCTATTTTTACTCTCTGTGTGCGCGTACACACACACACACACACACACACACACCCCACACACACACACATGCGCGTGCGTGCACGCGCATAAGCACATGTGTGCACAGCAGACTTTCCAGGTCCTTGATTGAATTAAACTTTTTGTTTGAATCATTTTTGAGGTCTTAAAGTATTTTTACTAGTAAACTTCTGAAATCACCCAGAATTTTACTTATTTCAGTATCTTTGAATCCAGTTGTTAAGTTATTTTGTTTTGAGACAAGGTCTCATATATTCTGGCTGGCCTGGGACTCAATATATAGGCCAGGCTGGTCTCAAACTCAAAGAGATCCACCTGCCTCTGCCTCCTAAGTGTTGAGATTTAAGGTGTGCACCACCACTCCGGGATAATTGATTTCGGTTTTGGAGGACTCCTGTTGCCATGGTTTTCATTCATGCTTTTGTTTCTGTGTGTGGTGTTGACCTCTGTTGATTTGGAGATGTCTTTCGCTGTTATTCTTACTGAGCACCCTACTCTCCGAGACTCGGTCCCCAGTATTATTCATAAAGGAGAAAACACATTGCTGAGACAGTAACAAAATGGAAGATATAGAAATACACCCAAAGTTACTGAGGTTCAGCAATATATTACTAATAACCACGAAACAGGAATTTACAATACTCATGTAGAATATGCTAGGAAGGTAACGATTATGTAGGGTAAATGCGAAAATTAGCAAGAAAATGAAAGCAAGCCTAAATGAAAGAAAGAAGCAGGATGGGAAAGTGTGTCATGGATGGAGACGTGAAAAGAGAAAGAGTTTAGTGGGAGGAAAAACTAAAAGAAGGGGGAAATCTCAATAATAAAAAAAAACCTTAAATAATGAATTATATAAATATAAGAGAAATAAAAGATAAAAACATCCAATATTTTAAAAGGTAAAAGAGGAAAAGTGCTGAATAATAGAGAATGTAAATAATGTAAGATAAACATCTGTATGAGGTGTGAAATGTATGAAAATGTATGAGGGGGAATAAAATGTGTTTAAGGAATGCGACAAAGGGGAAACAGAGTGTGCTAAGAGGAAAAAGGGAAGATGGGTAGAAAGAAAGGGAGAAAGGAAAGCTATGAGATGTGGAAGCAGCCACTTCCGGGGTACTCGGCATAGGCTGGGAGAGGGTATCATTGAACTTGCAGACTCTTGTCTTGAGCCTGTATTGCACAAGTGTTATGTGTCCTCCAGAGCTGTCTTGTCTTTATTAACTTCACCATGTTCATCAGTAGCCTCTGCTGACCACACTTGCCTTCATTCTCTGCTTCAAGTTCTCTCATTCTCCCAAGATTCCCCAAATCATATTTCCCATGGTGCTAATGTTCTAGCTGAGGGTTGGGAAAGAAGAAAGAAACCAGAGCACGGCATGTGTGGGCAGAGAGCTTGTCTTGTAGTTCTCAATCTCTCTTAAGCATTGATCATCCACTGGAGAGATGCATCTGTGCACACTGGGTCATCGGTTGCAACTTCAGAGTTCTTAGACTCTATGGCTGAAGAACGAATATTCAAAGACACTGACATTTTGACAAAAAAATTACACAAATAGAAATTGTGCAAATGAAAAGAGTAAAGAATCAAAGTGTAAAGTGTAACTGATAGACACGACCAAGCAGAACAAAGGGTATGCTGAGGTTGAGGAAACCATACACCCCAGAATCAATAAAGAAAATATTGAGCAGGACCACAATATTCAAGAACTCTGGGTTATGATCAAGAGACCAAAGTTAAGAATCTATGAGATAGAAAGGAGCTGAGATCAAAACTAAAGGCATAGAGAATCTATTCAGTGAAATTATAGCAGAAAAAACCCCCAAAATTTAGAGAAAGAAATGCACATCCAAACACAAGAGACATTTACAACCTCAAGTAGACAAGGCTAGACCCTTTCCATGACATAATGAGGACGTAAAAAATATAAGGCAAAGAAATAATATTCAACACTCTAAGGGCAAAAACACTAACTCAGCTACAAAGGTGAACTCAGAAGAATAACATATCTTTCAGCTTCAACTCTAAAAGCCAAGAGGGCATGGAATAATATATAACAAGACCTGAGAATAAATAACTGCCAGCCAAGCTTGCTATATGCAACACAATTGTCTTTTAAAACCAGTGCTGAAGCCAATGATATTGTTTAGTTGGCAAACTTCTTGTTTGGGTTCCGCCCCCAGAACCACATAAGCCAGGCATGGTGGCAAATGCCTCGAATCCCAGCAATTGGAAGGTAAGGGCAGGAGGATCAGGGGTTCAAAATCATCCTTGGCTGTGTAGCAACGTGAAATCAGTAAGAGCTACATTAGACTCCATATCAAAAAAATTAATTTCAGGGCTGGAGAGATGGCTCAGCGGTTAAGAGCACTGACTGCTCTTCCAGAGGTCCTGAGTTCAAATCCCAGCAACCACATGGTGGCTCACAACCATCTGTAATGTGATCTGATGCCCTCTTCTGGTATGTGTGTGAAGACAGCTACAGTGTACTTATATATAATAAATAAATAAAATCTTTTTAAAAAATTAATTTCATCAAATTAACTTAATCATTGAAGAAAGCCAGGTAGTGATGGTCTCTGGAGAGCAGAGGCAGGCAGAGCTCTGAGTTTGAGGTCAGCCTAGTTTACATAGATTGAGTTTCAGGACAGACAAGGGCTATGCAGAGAAATCCTATCTTGAAAAACCAAACCAAACCAACAAAAAAATAAAATCATTAATGAAGTGGAGACATTTCAAGACAAGTAAAAACAAAGATAGTTGATAACCACCAAGGTATCACTGTAAAGGAATACTGTACATGGGGGGGGGGGGAGAATGACAGTCTTAGTCATGAGAATGAAGAAAGAATAAACCATGAGAGGAATGTCTGAGTAAAGGAGAAGTAGGGAGGAATCTGTCATGCAATCCCTTCATTCTGATGTGGGGAGAGCACAAGCAGTGATCCAAAAAAACCAAAAACCACCACCAACAACAACATCAATCAGCAACACTAGAAGTAGCTGCATGCAGGGAGCAAAGCCAGCTCAAGGGACTTTTGAACAATGTTGAGAAGGGTACAGACTATGGGGACTTTTGAGGTGGGGCTCAGACATTTTATACCATGAGCCTATGGGACCAGGAGCAGAATGTGTGGTTTGAAAGAGAAATGTCCCCATAGGCTCATGTGCTTGCGCGCTCGATCCCCAGTTGGTGGCGCTGTTTGAGAAGGTTGTGGAAACTTTAGGAGGTAGAGCTTTGCTGGAACTTTTTTATCGCAACAGAAAAGTGACTAATACAGACCTGAATGTAAAACCCGGAAGTCTGAAACAGCTACAGAAAACACAGGTAGATGCTTCAAGATGTAGACACAACCTAGGACTTCTGGAAAGGGTTCCAACAGCACGTGGAATGACCCCATATATTGAGTAAGACTACATAAAGTAAAAAACAAAACAAAACAAACCTTCTCCACAGCGAAGGAAATATTCAGCACAGTGAAGGTATAGCTTGCAGAATGGGAGGAAAACTTCGCCAAATATGTTTCAGATGGGGGATTAAAATCTAGAATCGCTGGGCGGTGGTGGCATATGCCTTTAATCCCAGCACTT
>NC_034605.1:39012252-39049923 GCF_900095145.1 Mus pahari
AGGAGGAGGAGGAGGAAGAGAAGGAGAAGGAGAAGGAGAAGGAGAAGGAGAAGGAGAAGGAGAAGGAGAAGAGGAGGAGGAGGAGGAGGAGGAGGAGGAAGAAGAAGAAGAAGAAGAAGAGGAAGAAGATCTAGAATCTATAAAGAACCCCAAAAGTTAAACACCAAAAAGTCCAATATATAAATGTGCAAATGAATCAAAAGGAGAAAATACAGATTACCAATAGATATATAATATCTAAATATAAATAATATAAATATTAATATAATATTATTATATTATAATATAACATTATTATATTATATAATATAATAAATATTAATATAATATTAATATTTTATATTAATATCTAATATAAAAATATTCCACAACCTTCACCACTAGAGGAACCCAAATTGAAAACAAACAAGTAAAAAAACTACATTGAGATTCTAGGTCACATCAGTCAGAGCAACTGTCATCA
The DNA here is from genome assembly GCF_900095145.1 of Mus pahari. Lineage (NCBI taxonomy): Eukaryota > Metazoa > Chordata > Mammalia > Rodentia > Muridae > Mus > Mus pahari. The sequence continues at coordinate 39,012,716 of NC_034605.1, forward strand.
AGAAAACAGACAGCAAATGCTGGTTTAGGGAAAAGGGACCCTTATACACCATTGTTAGAAGTGTACATTAGTGTAGCCACTGTGGAAATCAGTGTGGAGATTCCTCAAAAACAAACAAACCAACAAAAAACCGTAGAAATAGAATTACTAAATGAACCAGCTATACCACTGCTGGGTATGTACATACCTGAAGAATTCTCATTCAGTACATCACAAAGATTCTTGTGTGGGGCCTGATTCAACCAGAGCTGACTCAATATCAGGCTGAAAACTGGCAGTTTGGGAGACTAGGCCTAAGTTTCTGTTTCCCAGACCTGGAAAAGTCCAGAACAGTCAATTCCGGGGGGGGGGGGAAATGACCAATTAGGAAGCTGCCCCACCACCTAGCTTGAGCCAAGTGTAGTTAATCAGTAAGTCCCCTAAGTCCCCCAGAGTCTTAACCAATCACAAAGAGATTCATACCCTGGAGACAGAGCCAACCAGTTAAGAAAGAAAGGTAAAAGTCACCCACCCCTACCCTAACGGGCTTTAAATTGACCCCGCAAAGTCCACACCTCTGTCTTCATTCCAATGTATGGTGGACCCCTGCATGCAGGTTCTCTGCAGAATAAATACTCTTTGATGTTACATGTGATTTGAATCTGGGGTATCTTTCTTTGTGAAACACAGACCTTTACACTTGCACACTCATGTTTAACACTGCACTATTTACTGTAGGCTTAGAGTTTTTAAAACCTACTTTTAATAAGGGTTCTCTAATATTTCGACTCTGCCCCCTTCTAGCCCACCATCCAAAAACTAGGGGAGAAAAGGTGATACACGGGACAAGGGGATGTGGACCTATTTAGAAGTAGTTGGTTTGGGAGATTCCAATCTCTATTTGTCAGGATACTAGCAGTCCATTTCAGTAGTGTCAGGATACCAAATACAAATCAGCAGTGGTGGCACCATCCAGCAGAAACCACCCGGCCTCCGCTGGATTGGCATGAGTCAGTAGGAGTAACCAGAACCAGCCAGGATGCCAGGAGGAGTTCTCTTCTATGTCTCTCTTAACGAAGTGAAGACCAGTGAAGATGTTAGACCAAGGAAGCATCTAAAGTCTAGCTATGAAAGTGCCAAGTCACTGTCCATTGAGCCCTATTTATACTCTCTCTAGACATCACATGTCCTCCCAGGGGTCTTGTTGTGGATTTGGTTTATTGCTTATATCATGTTAATTGGGTTCCCAATTATTCAAGAATTGACATATGTGCATGTAAGATGCTGAAGGTTCCTGCCCCAAGCTGGTTCTAATTGGTAAATAAAGTTGTCAGTGGCTGGGCAGGGAGACAGAGATGAGACTTTAGCTTTCCCGGGCAAGGGAACCACAGGAAGAAGAATTTAGAATCGCCATGCCAAGAAAGGAATAGGATGCAGACTTGAGAGCTGCGGAAGATAGAGAACCATCCATGTAAGAGCCGGGGAAAGAGTGGCCCAGCCCCGCCCCCCTCACCCATTGTGTCTGGGTAGCAAAACTGGAATATAGATTTTAGTAAGTAGTGGTTCAGGAGTGTTGGAGGGGACGTGTCAGCTATGTGGAAGTATGAGAGTGGCCCAGCCATTGTGCTGTTTGAGGAATATTAAAATAGAAGGCTGTGTGTGTGTGTGTGTGTGTGTGTGTGTGTGTGTGTGCACGCATATCTTTCATTCAAGAATCCAGAGCATTTGGGCAGCAAGGAGCCAGGGAGTAGAGCAAATTAGTCCTACCGCTTCAAGGTCTTGTCTCAGCAAAACACCTCATGAATTTGCCTCAGTAAGATATCATGTGAGTCTATATCACAACCAGAAATTTCCACTTCAACTTACAATAACCAAGATATGGAACTTGCTTAAATGTCCATCAATATGAATGCATAAAGAAAATGTGCTGGGTATGGTGGCACTTACAATGCTGAGGCAGGGGGGTTACTGAGACTTGAAGCCTTCCTGGCTGAGCTAGGAAGTTGCCTGCCTGCCTGGATTATGGAGTGAGACTCTGGCTCAAAAAACAAAGCACTGAAAAGAAAGCAGGGCTTGGGTACATAATGGAATTTTTTTTTAGCCATGATATTTCCAGGAGAATGGATGGAACTGGAGATCCTTATTTCAATTGAAATAGCTCAGGCTTAGAAAAACTACATGATTTCTCTCATTTGTGGAATCTGGATTTAAATATGTGTGTATAAAGGTCATGAAACCAGGAAGAGGACCATAAGAGTTAAAGAGAAGATCCTGAGGTGGGAGGGGAAATAAGAGGAAATGGAATATGTGAAAGAAAGAGGAGACTGTGGAGGGAGGGGGAGTGCAATAATAACAACAAAAACCAGTAAAAATAAAAACAAAAATTGGGGACCAACAAGAAGGGCAGGGGGAAGTGAAGCCTTGCAGTTGGGGAAGGAATGAATACAAACAGCATGTAATGGCAAGTATGTAACGGCAAGTATGTAATGGCAAGTGTGTAACGGCAAGTATGTAATGGCAAGTACTATGGAAAAGGCATAGTGGAATCCATTACTCTGTATGTTAATATCAAAATTAAATTTAAAAATATTGTTTTAGAATGAAAAAAAGCAAATATTACAATAATCAGGTAATGACTCATGTCTATAATCCCAGCACTTGGTAGGCTGAGGCAGGGGGATTACTGTGAATTCAAACCCAACTTGGGCTACATAGTGAGTTCTAGCCTAACTATGGCTACAGAATAAAATGCTGTCTCAATCTCCACATCCCAAAATAAATAAGAAAATAATATATAAATAAACCAAAATTTAAAAGCATACAAATACATGAAATTATGATTGTTCTGTATTTGTATTCCCCTAAAGAATATGACCACAAATGGAATAAACCCAAGCCAAGAGATTTGCAGAGAAACAGATCATATTCCAAAAGCAAAGATGTTTACCTAGTAAATATAAAATACTAAACAATCTACACACCACATTTCTGGGTCATGGTGCAACAACATCGTGAACAACTAAGACAGAATTGAATGATAATCAACTCCTGGACAGTAGTAAAAATATTGTTTTAAGTCAATTAATATTGGGTCAAAGTTAAAATCATAATGCTAGAATACACATATTGGCAAATAGATGCACAGATGTGTGGTGTTTGTGAAAGAGGTCTCTGGCTCAGAAGCACTAAAGCAATCAGGTTATGCTAATTAGACCCCTCCCCCCCCCACTGCCCAGGAGTCGCTTAACACCATCTTATGACAAATAGGCCCAACAGTGCAAGGAAGTGTCCCTACTGCAGATACCAGTGTGACTTCAGAGGCTGCCTCCTGCAGAGCCTGAACATCACACCACACACCCTTTCAGCAACAGACTCCAGGCCCTGCTGCAAATAACCTTTGGGGATGATAAAACCAAAACTTCACTTCTGAGCAGAGTGGCCCCAGCCTGGTGGCTACAGTGGAAACCAATCCTGGTTGTGATGTGGGTGTTCCCTCTCCTCTGGTCATATGATAGAAAACATCCCAGTGTGCTGGTCTTGAGAGCCTCTGGGAAGTGGTAAGCGTGATTAGTACTCTCCCACCATGTGAGAACACAGAATACACTGAGAACAAGAAAGAGACACTCCACCTTCAACTTCTGGTCTTCAGAAACTTAGGAAATAAATGCCTGTTGTTTGCAAGGTACTCAGTCTATAGGGTTCTGTCGTAGCCCAAATGAAGGTGGGCCAATGAGATGGCTTGCTTGCCTACAAGTCTGATGACTTGAAATTGATCTCTAGATCCTACAGTGGATAGAGACAGTGGACTCCCAAAAGCTGTCCTTTAACTTTCATGTTCCTTCTATGACATGTACACATGCATACACATGCACACGCGCGCGCGCGCGCGCGCGCGCGCGCACACACACACACACAGAGTAAATAAAATTTGAAAGAAAAGAAAGACAAAAAACATAAAAGATAAAAAACATATTATGAATAATTAACTATTTTAGTTAGTGATATTAGTTAATAAAAGTATGATGTCAGTCAAATGAATTTTTTTTAAGCCTCAGGTGTTTTGTTCTTTTGGGTGGGGAGGTAAAAGGCTAGATTTGGCAAGAACCAAATCTGAAGACTCAAAGCTGGTGGTAAAGTTATATTTATTAAGGAGGTGACCAATGTATTTCTATCATAATAATTTCATATCCACAAAATTCTATATGTATGAAATGGTTCTTTTTCTTAAAATTTTTAAAAAAGATTGTTCATACTTTTTAAATGTTAAAGATGGTGGGATATAGCCTATTCCCTGCGTTGAAGTGTGAAGTTGTTGGTTTTTAGTATAGTCACGAACATGCAGCCCACACTGCCGTGACCTTGAGGACATTTTTTGTACTGCAAAGGAGGTCCACACCCTCTAGCTATCCTTGACACCCACCTCCCCAGCAGTAAACAGCCACTCATCTCCTCTGAAGATTTGCCCTTTCTGGACATGTCACATAAGAGAACTCACGCAGCACAAGCTTCTTGTGACTTGTTCACATCACCGTGTCTTCAAGCTTATTAGCATGTCAGTACTTTCTTTTCATAACGGCCACAATATTTTTTGTAAACTTTTATCTTGAATGACCCTGTTTGAGGAAAAAAATCAAAGGAGGTGAGAAAGACAAAGCTCTCTTCCCAGATCCTAAAGGGACTTCAGTTACTTCCCAAACTGGGGATGCTAAGCTATAGGGTGGGTTTTTGGTTTCCAGTATCTGTGAATGTGGCAGAGTGAGGAAATAATTATTTTACTGTGGGAAAGGAAACTACAGGACTACAGAGCTACAGAAGAGGATGGAGGGATGGCAGGAGGGCAGCTGCTGTTGCATATTGAGCAGGGAATGGCAGCTGGGAAGGGGCAAGGATAGCTGGGGTGTGGGCTTGAGGGAAAGACGGGATGGAAAAAGAATGGAGACAGGAGTTGGGGCTGGGCAGAGTCACAGTCTCAGGGAGGAATCAAGCGGACAGGTGCCACTGCAGATGCCTGCAAGCCTTCAGCTTCAGGGTATACCTTTAGGAGAAAGCCCTCACTGTCCTTCACGCCAGCCACAAGTGACCATTTTGTTTTAACCTCTCCCTTAGAAGGCAGCTGTGGGACAGATATTGTGCAAAGCACCAAGATGTAATATCACCACCCTGTTTCCACTTTAGAGGGCTAACTATCAATTGAGGGCAGTATTTGTTATTTCTTCTCCATCTCTCCCCAGTTCCAGCAAGTGCAGTCTGTATAGAATGGGCAGATTACAATCATTGTTGATGAATAATTGAAGAAATGAAGCATTTTACATTGTTTCTTTTACAAAAATGCAGCATCTGAATGGCTAATTTCAGTTTTGCTGCATGAAAAAGTTCTAGGTGGACAAAGACCGAAAAACTGGTGCAAGAACAAATCCTCTTTTGCAACCCAGAGCTCATTGTTGTACGAGTTTTGGTACATGTAAGAAGGAATACCATACCCAAGACAATGCACTGTAGTGGTAGTGTGATGCCACTAAACCCACGTGCTTAGTCTTTTTTTTTTTTTAAAGATTTATTTATTTATTATATGTAAGTACACTGTAGCTGTCTTCAGACACTTCAGAAGAGGGCGTCAGATCTTGTTACAGATGGTTGTGAGCCACCATGTGGTTGCTGGGATTTGAACTCCGGACCTTTGGAAGAGCAGTTGGGTGCTCTTACCCACTGAGACATCTCACCAGCCCCACATGCTTAGTCTTAATCCAAGTCTGTCAGGTGACTAAAAAGGACACAGTTGGGCTGTCAGTTACTGGAGCCTGTTTTGCTTCTGGGCAAGGAGCGATTTGCTGGTGTGGATATCCAGGTCCGTGTGAAGGGTGGTGGTCATGTGGCCCAAATTTATGCCATCCGACAGTCCATCTCAAAGGCCCTGGTGGCTTATTACCAAAAATATGTGGATGAAGCCTCTAAGAAGGAGATCAAAGATATCCTCATCCAGTACGATCGGACCCTGCTTGTAGCTGACCCACGTCGCTGCGAATCCAAAAAATTTGGAGGTCCTGGTGCCCGTGCCCGATACCAGAAGTCCTACCGATAAGCCCATCTCAAGGATCAGGGTTTACCTTTGTAATAAACATCCTAGGATTTAAAAAAAAAGAAAAAAGAAAAAAAGAAAAAGTTCTAGGGAGTGCAGATCTATGGAAATCTCTTAGCTGCTAAACTCTGCACTTAAAAATGGCTAGACTTCTACACATTGTGCATTTTGTTACAATGAAAACACTAAATGAATTGTCAGAGATGTTGGCTTTATAAAGTTAACGATACAAACCAAATAGAAACGGAAAAAGCTGATTTTCTAATATTGGTGCTCACACTGATGTTCATGGCAGGTGTATTTTTGGGGGGCTCTGGGTTCTTTATTCCTCTTGAGTTTAGTCATATTCTGGAGCAGCTATCAAAGCATTCCAATATTTTAACTAGCCCTCCACTCTCTGAAAATGTTTTTTATCAGAAAAGCAAAGGAGAATTTTCCCTTGAGTAAGCTAACTTTGGCTTTCATGTTTGCTCTCCCGAAAGAGTAGGATTTATTTAGTGTGCTTTGGAATTTTGCCCCCTTTGTAACACCAGCCCCTGTCGGCTCTGAATTCGGCCTACAGTCTCCTCAGTGATACATAGGCATATTCTAAGACCTGGTGTGCACTGGGTGTCCTAGGACCTTGCTGAATTATTGGGAATTACGCCTGCTTTTAGTTATAAATGTGCATGTGAACATAACATATAATTTCACTTCAGCCTGAACCCATCAAGTTCTTTCTCTCTGTTGTGGTCTAGAATTGCTATTTCAGAAATGAGAAAAAATAAAAATACTGATATACCAGGGAAAGAAAACCCCTGTTGGTTTTGAGTGCTGCAGACATAATGTTGGCCTTTTCTCTGATCTCAGGGAAGAGACTCTGTGGAGAAGAAGAATACAGAGACCTGCAGCCAAGCCTTGATGAACTGCTTTGGACAGCATTTACAGTGGACATGAGGATGTTACATATGTTTATTGATTTGGTTGTGTAGTATCTTTTAATGTAAGACATACGATTTTATTTTCTACAAATCAAGTTAATTTCCATGTTGGCCCTGCATCCTGATGATAACAACAGAGAAGCGATTGTAGCCAATGATGTTTTCCCCTTCTGTCCTTATTTCATCTAAGAGCCAGGCACAAGTGGTACACGTACTGATTGATGCCATCTATTCACACTAGACTCTGGTAAAGCCAGACCTATTTTTATGTGGGTTGGCTCACTAGATTACAGTAATATTGGTTGAGTGATAAGGTCTAAGTATTGTGACAATGGCTCTCTCACACTGGAGAGGCCAGCAACATGTAGTTGCTCAGTGCATGAGACTGGGTGTCTCGGTGATTCATGTCTAGTCTCTATTTCTAGAATTTTAATGAGAAGAGAACAGATGAAAAACTAACTTTGCAGTTTTTCCTTGGTGATTCTGGTACTATAAGGAGAAGAGCTGTTGGTCTTCTGTCTACGTGGAAAGCCTGAAGAAGCTGGTTACAATATCAGCAAATAAATGTAGGAATGGTAGCAACAAGATCGATGAACTTGCCAGCCAGCGTGAGGGCAAGTCGGCAAAATGGAAAGCTTTCTTCTTCCATCTCCCTTTTATCTGGGTTGCCACAGGAAGATGATGTGAGAGCCTCTGACCTGCCCCCCACTTCAGAGAGATAACATGTTCACCCTTCCCATCTTTCCTTGGGCCCACAGGGAAGAAACAGTATGCCCAAAACTGAGCAGAGGAGAGATGGCTCAGCAGTTAAGACCACTGACTGCTCTTCCAGAGGTCCTGAGTTCAATTCCCAGCAACCACATGGTGGCTCACAACCATCTGTAATGGGATCTGATGCCCTCTCCTGGTGTGTGTCTGAAGACAGCTANAGTGTACTCATATAAATAAAAATAAATAAATCTTTTTTTAAAAGGGAAAGAAACAAACTTAATCTTTCACATTGTCTCCTTTCTGTGTGCGATGTTTGTAACATTGGTGGAAAACAGACACAATGCAGCTGGCAACTGTTAGGGGGAGAAAGGTCTTTTTACTGAAAATTCAGGTGCATTCGCCATTTGTTCATTTGTAGTGGATCATTTTCTCTTAATGTTTTTTATTATTTGTTGGCAAAATCAAAGTGCCTTAAGAGTTTGCTTTGAAATCCATAGAAACTCGGTATCAGTTCACAATGCATTTATTTACAAGTCTCATTGTATGTCCATTGTAAATGTAATACTGTAAATCTATTCAGATTCATTTACATGCCTATGGCTGCCTTTGATTGAACTTCTTCCAAAAAAAAAAAAAAAAGGAAAGAAAATGGACTTTAAATAAGAAAAGGAAGTCAGTAATTGTAGGGAACTGGTAATCAATATGCCATCAAATACTGGGACCCCCATCCTGTATGTATTAGTTGGTTATTGCTGCATAACAAACTAGTCTGAAATTTATCTCATGGTTGGCCTGGCAAGCCATTTAAGTGGAGGCTTGGCTAGGCCGTTCTTCATGCCCGTGGGCGTGTATCTATGTAGTCAGGTGCTGGTTGTCTAGTAACTCTACTTCTGGGGGACTTTGGTTCTCCTCTCCAGGGTATTTCACCCTCCAGCAGCCTATAGTGTGTTTCTTCCCAAGAGCATTCAAGATCTCTTCTCCCAGTCATGTCTACCTCATTCTCCTGTACCAAAGAGGGTCAGCTCAGATCCAGTGTGGGAGAAGCACATGCTGTGCAGCAATGGGAACAACTGTAAAATCACATGCTAGAAAGCACAGGCACAGGTGAAATACTTTGGCAAATGAGGCTTGACTAATATTCCAAGGGAAGTTTGAAGCTTCACAGATAGTGAACGACTGTGCTGGGACTTAGTTCTATCATGTGTGCCTGACTCCTGCCTTGTACCCAGCCGGACACTAATACACAGTCCCATGCAGGTCTGAAGAAAGCTACATCAATAAGAGGCACGAATCATGTCCTCTCACCACTGGGATAAGCTCACCAAGAGAATGCTGGAGTATCTTGAAAGAACTTGGAATCATTTAAGAAAATCACTGAGGACTAAGTTTAGGAATCAAGGACCAAACGATATATCTTTCATTTCTAATCATAGGGTAAATTTGAAAACACGGATAACAAACTCCACATGTTTTTAAGGCTCTTTTCATCTCTCTTTTGTATTTGTAGGCCATTTATGATTTTCATCACAAGCCAAATCAAATGATGCCTGAAACAACCTCCTAGTCTGAAAGCAAGGCATAAAAACAGAACTGCTGAGAAGACATCTCCTCCTGCTGCAGTTTAGTGCAATGGCTGAGGGCAACCTGAAGGAGCCTTTGGTTTAACAGGGCAAAGCTGTTTCCCAAGCTGAGATGCTGCCATCGGGGTAAATCCCCTCAGCCTCCATGGGAAAGACATGCAGTCAACATATCCTTATCCCTGAGTTGGAGTTTCTCACTGAGGTCTGTTCGTTCCAAAGAGCCTTGGAAGTTGCCAAAGTCCAAGGAAGGTCAAACCAATTAAATCAGGATCCCTGGAGTGGGCCTCAAAAAGCCTCAGTGCTCTTTAAAGTTCTCCAGTGATGGTAGTATGCAGACACGACAAGAAAACCATCACTTTAAACCAACTTGTCTTGGTAAATTACTTAGTGAATTACTTGGTGAAAATTTGTTTTCAAATGAGAGCAAAGCATCTGCTATGAAGCTGCAGCCTTTCAGTTTTGCCCACGATATCCATCCGCTGTCTTTGCATGGACACACCTCTGCTGCTTACTACGATGCTGATGCTTCCAGGCCCACAAGTTTGAGAGCTCATGTGGGCAGGACCCTGATAAGTACCGTGACCTTCACATGACACCGGGAGCCACTTGGAAGGAAAGCACTTCCAGTAGTATTTAAAACCTTCATTGGAATATAGTGAACTGTGTCCTTACTCTTCATTATCAACCTGGTGGGACTTAGGATCACCTGGGAGACACATGTCTTAATGTGTCCTCGAAGGCATTTCCAGAGACATATAACTGAGACAAGAACACCTGATTTCCAGTGGCGCCATCCACAGGCTGGGGTCACCACTCTGCTTCCTGACTGTGGATGAAGCATGACCACCTGCCTCACAGTCCTGTCACTGTGCGTGGTGGACTGTATCCCTTTGACCTGAACCAGAGTAAACCCATGATCATGTTGCTTTTGTTCAGTAGTTTGCCATAGCATCAGGAAAATTAACTGACACAGATATATACAGCACATGTACAAAGTATTATCCTATAAAACTTGGTGAATTATTATGAAGTACGCATCATCATAGACATAGGAAAAGAAAAATAACTTCTCTTAGCAGCCATTTTCTCCCTTCTCTCAAAGATAACGAATTTTTTTTCAAAATTTTTATATTATTTGTGTGTGTGTCTGTGTGTGTGTGTATGTGTGTGTGGGTGCATGTGTGCTACAAAGTGTGTTCAGAGGTCAGAGTACACCTGTGAGATCTTGTTTCTCTTCTCTACCATGAGTTCCAGGGATTGAACTCAGCTTGCCAGGCTATGGATGCAAGCACTTTTACCTGCTAAACCATTTCACTGGCCCTCAAAAAGAAAAAAAACAGGAAACAACAACAAAAAAAAACCTCAACACCTAACATTTAATTTTGATTTTTAAAAAAATCCTAAATGTTCAATTTTACCAACGAACACTTGGGAGTCAGATGCTGGGGTGAAAGCCTGCTGGCTCAGAGAGGCAGAGAAAGCCCCCAGCTGACCCTCTGACTCCACTAATGTCCTCAAAGGAAAAGCTCCTTTTTCTTTCCCCCTCCTCCTCTCCCTCCTCCTCATTCTCCTTCTCCATGCAGTCTTAAATACCCTTAAACTCAAAGACCCTTGTACTGGATAACTTTGTGTCAACTTGACACAGCTGGAGTTGTCACAGAGAAAGGAGCTTCAGCTGGGGAAGTGCCTCCATGAGATCCAGCTGTAAGACATTTTCTCAATTAGTGATCAAGAGGGGAGAGCCCCTTGTGGGTGGTGCCATCTCTAGGCTGGCAGTCTTGGGTTCTATAAGAGAGTAGACTGAGCAAGCCAGTAAAGAACATCCCTCCATGGCTTCTGCATCAGCTCCTGATTTCTGGCCTGCTTGAGTTCCAGTCCTGCATCCTTTGGTGATGAACAGCAGAATGGAAATGTAAGCTGAATAAACCCTTTCCTCCCCAACTTGCTTCTTGGTCATGATGTTTGTGCAGGAATAGAAACCCTGACTAAGACAACCCTCCTTCTCTTTCCTGGGTTTTCTTACGTTTGCTCCTTATCAACTGGTTGTTCCATTTGCCTATTGAACTGACCTTGACTTTATTAAGCTCTTATTTGCAGAAAGCTCTTGGGTTAAAGGTGTGTGCTCAGGCTGAGCCACACCACAGCAAGAAACAAATCTTCTGCACAAAGCACATTAACTTTGTACTTTCTTACATAAAAATTTAGACATACATGGAAAAGAAATCAATATCATTGGCAGCTCACTCCACCTCAACAACTAGCAAATATTTACCATTTTCTTTCATCTACACCTAATCCAGTCTTCAGTCTTGAGTAAGCATTCTGTCACTACAAAAAAATGCCTGATACGAAAATGGCCTAGTTAGCCATAATTGGGAAGAGAGGCCCCTTGGTCTTGCAAACTTTATATGCCCCAGTACAGGGGAACACCAGGGCCAAGAAGTGGGAGTGGGTGGGTAGGGTAGTGGGGAGGGGAGGGTATAGGGGACTTTGGGGATAGCATTTAAAATGTAAATGAAGTTGATACCTAATAAAAATTGGAAAAAAACAAAAATTTTCCTAACCATGAAAAAAAATGCCTGATACAATGTGTTTATAGTTAGAAGTTATTTATGACTGACAGAGTTTCTAGTTCATGATCAGTGTCATTATTATACTAAGCTTGTGGTGAGATAGAACATCATGGCAGAAATGAATAGTAAAACAAACCAATTTGCTTCATTTCCAGGAAGTGAAAAAGAGGCTAAGATGCTTTTCAAGCTATTCCATAAAAGAGAGAGACAAGAAAAGTGCAAACTCTTTTTATGAAGCTGTTATTACTACTTATCAAAATCAGATAAGGACACAACAAAAAAGTTTTAAAATAATCTCCCTGATGAACATAGATACAGAAATTCTCAATAAAATATTTTCAAACTGAATTCAAGAACACATAAAAAAAGATCATTTTCTATGATCTGCTTGGCTTCATTTCAGAAATCCAGCTCAATGTAGGTAAATCAATGCATGTATCATATAAATGTACTCAGGGGCAGAGACATATTCATAAACTTAGAGAAGGCATTCGACAAGATCTAATATTCCTTTACTGAAACAGAAAGTAAGAATACAAGGAATATATCTCAAAATAGTCAAGGTTATATATGACCTATGGCCAACCACATACTAAATGAGAAAAGTCCATGAAAGCATTTATTAAGATCAAGAACAAGACAAGGATGCCTACTTTCTCTGTTCTTACTCTATATAGTATTAGCTAGAACAATAAGACAAAGTAAGGAAATAGAAGGGAGACAAATGAAAGTGAAGAAATCAAAGTATCCATAATTGCAGATGTTATGATCCTATACATAACAGACTCTAAAAACCCCATCAGAAAGCTCATAGAACTGACAAACACTTTCTGCAAAGTGACAGAGTACAAAACCAACACGTCAGTAGCCTATACTTTACTATTAACAAGTATGTTGAGAAAGAAATAAAAAATAATAATCCCTTTAATGATTGACCCCCCAAATAATAAAATATCTTGGAATTAATCTAACCAATGAAGTGAAAAAAAACCTTACAATGAATATTTTAAAATCCTGAAGGAAAACACTGAAGAAGTTTCTAAAACATAGAAGTTCCATGCTCCTGGATTGGTGGAATTGCTAATGCAGATGATATGCCCAACTTTGCCCACTCATTCTGAAGTCCTCTGCAGCCGCCTACTTCAACATCTTACCTTTACCCGATGAGTCTCTGATATGGACTCCAGTGCATCTAGCAACTTTAGGATGCATCCCAAACTCATAGTATGTTGTGAAACTTTCCTCCAGGCGGGACACAGCAGATCATCTTGAAATCAGAGAACTTGTGATTACCTACAGATCAGGCCTACTAATATTCCCTTAAGGAGTGGAACAGGTTTCATTTGCTGAGATAAAGATTGTGACCAAATTGCCGGGCGGAGTGGAACAGGTTTCATTTGCTGAGATAAAGATTGTGACCAAATTGCCGGGCATGGTGGCTCACGCCTTTAATCCCAGCACTCAGGAGGCAGAGGCAGGCGGATTTCTGAGTTCGAGGCTAGCCTGGTCTACAAAGTGAATTCCAGGACAACTAGGGCTATACAGAGAAACCCTGTCTCGAAAAAAAAAAAAAAAAAAAAAAAAAAGATTGTGACCAAATGTACTTTGGGGGAGGAAATGGTTTATTTTATCTTACAACTCTCAGATCACACTCCATTACGGAGGGAAATGAGGTCAGGATATCAAAGCAGGAACCTAGAGGCAGAAGCTGATGCAAAGGCTATGGAGGGATGCTGCTTACTGGCTTGTGCCTCATGGCTTACTTAGCCTACTTTCTTTATAGCTCCTAGGGCCACCAGCCCAGGGATAGCACTGCCCACAGTGAGCAGGACTCGGCCGTATCAGTCATCAACAATAAAATGTACCATGGGCATCCCCACAGGTTAATCTGGGGAGAGTGTTTTCTCAATTTTGTTTCCCTCTTCCCAAATAACTTTAGATTTTATCAAGTTGACCCTAAAAGTAGCAAGCACAGTCCCTCACCTGAGTCTCCAGTCACTCCGTCCCACTTGCCCCTCATCTCCATGTAATGCTGCCTTAATGACATGTCTGAGGAATGCTGGAGTATGTGAGAGGTGAAAGGTTAATTGAAGGGTAGGCTCTATCTACGCAGCTTTTGGAAGATTGTCATTGGAGTTTGGGTGGTCGCTGGTGACGCAGATGTTTGGCAATCACAGACAATCTTTTAAGTAGACCCTAATTTAAGCTCTCACAGTTAAGCTCAATAGCCCCATTACTTCACCAAGCTGAACTTGGATGGAATTGTTTCATTATCTGCCATCAGCACGCTACCTTGGGCAAATAGGCACTTGTTCATGTCTCCCCAAGAAAAGTCACACAAAGCAGTCACACCCCTACTTGACCATGATTAACACTTGCGCAAGAGGACACTGTCATCACTTGGTGGGGGTGGGGGTGTCCACGGTAGCTAAGGCTCATCAGAGTCTTAACACAGGAAAATGCTCTGGGTCTTTCTGAGTCTATGTGACTACCCAGGGTTTCTCTGTCACTATCACAGAACTTAGGACAAGGATAAGCCCAGTGTCTAGAAAGTTACATAATGAGAGGAAGGGGATACAGAACAAGATGTTAACAGATGGTCCAGGGAAATATACACTGTTTTGTACACACACACACACACACACACACACACACACACACACACACACACGCTTGCACGTACGAATAATAAAAATAAATCTTGAATCCCTGTCTTCCCCCCCCCCCGCCCCATCCTACCGCTGGGGTGTTATTTTTTTCCCATCGGTTTTACTTACCACACATGCTGCAAATGTTTGGTCATTTGCACTTGATCATTCTTTGTGGCACTTCACAATTTAGCACAGTCATTATAAAATCCTCCTCATAAAGCATGGATTGTGGCACCTTCATAAACAAATGGACCGTTTTGTTCTTGGTTATTGTGATAATACCCACATAGAGGTAACCGACACCTGCTGAGGGCCCTGTTGCTGCAGGAAGAGTCTGCCCTGCACTGAACTAGCACGGATGCTCAAGGCTTCTGCTCCACAGAGGCAGACTGGTCCATTGAACTGAAGATGGCTGCACATGGCTGAAATGGACTCTTTTAGGTAGGCAGATGCCCAACCCAGCTCAGCAACGAGGGCCATGCCAGGCAATTCCCAGTATGGATGGAAAAGAAGGGAAGGGACACACTTAGCATTGGGCAACAAAATTAATAATGCATCCCCTGGCACTTTCCTTGGCTCTGCCATTTAGGTTGGAAGTAGAATTACTTTCGGAGCTCTGGCGTGCAGTATGCCAGCAGTTCCCCTGCATCCCTACTGAGGAGAAAGAAACACTTGAAAAGCATCCTCCAGGGCCATTGACTTGGAAGGGAATGTGATATTCCAAAGGAACTATTGCACTCTGGATTTGTGGAGGAGCCAAGAGACATTAAATTCCCCTTTAAAACTAAAATGATCAACCAAAAACTAAAGAGGAATTTTGAACAGGGAAACTCCTTTTTTTTTTTTTAATAAATGCTCAAAATGTGCAACTCTGAAGTTCAAGGAGCAGATGTTTGCCTAGTCACTAGCAAACGCCTTCCTGTTGGCTTGTCTCGCTTGCTACACAGTCTAAGGCAGAAAGGTGACCAGGGAGGCATATGATCTAATCTTGGTAGAAGGCCATGTGACGTGGTAACTTCCTGGAAGGACATCATATCACAGGCTGACAGCCAAGCTGGAAAGGCCAAGGAATTCAATGTAATGAACCGTGAGACCAAACAAACATATTTTCTCACATATTGTTTAGGTTTTGGATGTGTGTTCTCCACATGCTGGTCAACAGAAACTCATTTTACAAAATGGTGGCACTGCCCCTTCATCGTCTTCAGAGCACTCGGAGGAAGCAGAGCGGGAACTAAGAAAGGGGGCTGGAAAATGGCTCTGACCTGAGTTCAAATTCCCAGCGTCAAGTGGAAAAAGCCAGCTAGAACTGGTTCAATTAGTGGAAGGCAGGTTATGGGGGTGACTTTTGATTTGGAGTTGAGGCCTGCTCCACAGGAGAGAATTTATGCCTGGTACTATAAACTTTGCCGAAAGCCCATCGTTGGGGAGGTCAGAGGCCTCAAGGGGCAGTCTACTACTGCTGTCTTGCTAAATGGGCGGGCTGTCAAATTGCCTTCTAAATCTTTGTGTTTCTACGCCTCAGTCTTGGCCAGCGATGGTTCTCTCTGCAGGAGTCAGCAGTTAGTGCTGACTTATGACTGGTCAAAGCACAGAGAGTAAATGGCTTTTAACTGCTCTAAATGGAACTCCGTATCAATCTCCACTCAGGGAACATCAGGAAAGAGGAGACAAAAAGGAATTTAGGAGCTAGAGGATTGGAAAAGCGCTATCTCCTGCACATGATATGGCTGCTACTCTGCTGTCATCACAGCAGCCGGAGTCGCCCACACAAAACCAACTCAGCCAACATTTGCAGCAGGCAATACGAGCTGGACTCCGTGGGTTAAAAAAGAAAAGAAAAAGGCAAGGGCATGAGTGGGTGGGAGGGGAAAGTAGGCGTGGATATGATCAAGATACATTGTTTATATTTATTAAATTAACAAAGAATAGTTACTTAAAAAAAAAAAACAACCCAGGTGTTGCTATGCATGCCTATAAGTCCAACATTCAGGGGCAGGAAAAGAATCACACACACACACACACACACACACACACACACACACACACACACACGTGTATGTACACGTACACGTACACGTACATATACATATACATATACTGTCCTCCTCTGGCTTCTGGATGAGCCATGTAGATGCACACAGGTACACGTATATTCATCCACACATGTTAGTTACAACACAGGCCACAGAGTAGATACCTTTTTAAGAACTGAAAAAGGAAAGGGATGGAGAGTGGTGAGAGGGTCCGTGCACCTATACAACACTAGAAGGGAATTTTAACAAGCATTTCATAGAAAAGTGCCGTCCCTTCCCTGCGGCAGTCCCTAACAAGAGCAGTGATTGGCAGGCAAGGGAAACAAAGGTGGCTTAGCCAATAAAGTAATCAGGAAAGAGAAAATTCAGTATCCTCAGGGAGCTAGCTCCCTCCTGCTTCCTGCAGGCCCAGCAGGGACAAAGCCAGTCACTTTGCTCCTGGCCCACAGCTGGGCTTTAGTGTTTGAGAGCAGTTACCCAGAGAGAACTGCTTGGAGAGTGAACATATCTTTTTTAGAAATTTTTATAGCAGCTTTTCTGACTTTGGTCAGAAAACCCATGAGCTATCCAGAGAGCTTTTAAGATTTTTTTTTTTTCCTCTAGCAAGACAGAGCTGTCTCAAGCAGAGAGAACTGCCTTAAGCAGACTACAGGGGTGTCAGCTTGCACACCCAACATTTAACTTTCAGTTGTTTCTTTCGACACTCCCAAACACCTCTTCCTCAGGACCGCCCTCTCCAAGCCAAGGCTGGTCCTTGGCAGGTGGGGAGCTTGTCATCCCTAGGTATTCCACTCATGTGTGGTACGTCACACACCTGGCTGCATAGTAGGTGTGGCATCCTGATGATGGCTGTGACATCACCGGGTGGTGGGGAGTTCTCAGCTCTATTACAGTCTTATGGGGCCACCATCACACATGTGGTACCTGTGCATTCATAGAAAGAGATTTGAATATGACTTTTATTTTATTTATTTATTTTTAATCTAGATGGATGCATGTGGAGGCCAGAGGACAACCTTGGTCCTAAGGTGCTGTCCACCTTTATCTTTTTGAGACAAAGTGTCTTACTGACCTGGAGCTCACCTAACAAAACCTGGCTGGCTGGCCAGCAAGCCCCAGGGATCAGCCTGCCTCTACCACCCTGAGCTGGAATCACAAGCAGGTGCCACCATGCTCTGATGGTTTTGGTTTTGTTTTTTTGTTTTTTTGTTTTTTTGTTTTTTTGTTTTTTTGTTTTTTTGTTTTTTTTTTAACTTGGGTTCTGAGAAGAGCACTGATGTCTTCCTATTTGCAATGTAAGCATTTTTATCAGCTGAGCTACTTCCCCAGTCTATAAGTGAATTTAAACACACAAGACATATTCCTTAAGGCAGAGAGAGGCCATCTCAGAGAGAAGATGGAAGGTAACCATAGTTGACTCATTATAAGCATGCATGAAAAAAACATGAAACCTCTTATTTTTGTGCAATTAGTTTATACTATTTTGGGGGTGGGGGATAGGGTCTCACTAAGTGTCCCTGTTTAGCCTAGAACTTGCCACATAAGATGAGGCTATCTCCAAATTCAGAGGTCCCCCTGCCTCTCTGAGTGTCAGGATTAAAGATGTGTGCCACCATGCCTGGCACTAATACAGTGTTTAGAAGCAAACCTCCCCATGTTCTTCCTGAGGGTACCTCCACGCTCAGTCTACCTCATCAACCTGACATGAGGCAGGGCATGTAGGGCAGCCACTCTGCCAGCCACCACCCTCCACTGTGACACTCTGGGTCAAGCCCTTCCTGCAACCGTAACATCAGGGGCTGCATGTCAACCAGAGACTTGGTACCATCCCTCAGGCTAGGTAAGGCCTGCACATTGTCGTGCATCTGTTGCAAGCACAGTTTAATTCATCTTTAGCATTTTCAAGGCAGAATCTGGGACCTCATGCATGCTACGTCTTTAGCACCTACTTTAAAATTTTTGAAGAACTAATCTACCACCCTATCTTCCATGGTAACTGTACCATTTTATATTACCGCCAACGGTGAATAAGGGATCATTCATTCACACGATTCCTGACACTTGCTGTGTGTGCACGCACGAGTGTGTGAGTATGTGCATGTCTGTGTGAGCATGTGCATGCGTGTGAGTATGTGTGCCTGTGCACGTGTGTGTATGTGTGTGTGTGTGTGTGTGTGTGTGCATGTGTGTATGTGCGTGTGACCTCCTTGTGAGGAGGATATCATTGTGGCTTTGGTTTGCATTTTCATCATGGTTGGTTTTGCTGAATATGTTTTTATATATTTATTGAGCTCTTGTGTATCTTCTCTGGAGGAAGGCTTCTTAGAGTTTTCTTTAAGAAAATTTTTAGAATCCCACTGTTTGTGCTTTCATGGCTTTTTCTTTGTTCCTGTCATTTGGGAACCAATTCCAGAGCATCAAAAGCTCTGCCATTGAACCACGCCCAGTCAAAGATAATAATTTCACTGGCTACAGAATTCCAGTATAGGGAATCTTTTTGTTTCTCTTCTTTTGTTTCTGAGACAGGGTCTCACTGTGTAGCTCTGGCTGGTCTGGAGCTTGTGTAGACCAAGCCGGCCTCCAGTTCACAAAAGCCTGCCTGCCTCTGTTTTGAGATTCAGTAGTCCATCAAGGATGGACTCTGCTGAGATTAAAGGCATGCACCACCACACCCAGTTCTGCTTTCTCTCTCTCTGCTTCTTTGCACAATATCTGAAGAGACATCTGATGTAATTCTCTTTTTAAAAAAAATCTGTGATGTTTCATAATAACATACATACATAGTGTATTTTGATGCTATCCGTTATTATCCTTGTTTAATCCTCTCCCTGCAAACCCCTGCTTTCTTCCCAGCAAGCATTCATCCTGTTTTGATGTCAGATTTTATGTATGTGTCCCACTACATTTAAGTGGGTTTATTCACATTAGCATGGATGTCCTTATTCACTTGAGTAAGGGCAACACTTGAGCAAGTGGTTACATCACTGAGCAGTATGACTTCCCATCCCCTTGCAACTACTATCTACTTATGGTGGGCCTGCTGAACCCCCACCCCATCCTTGATGGACTACTGAATGGCAGTAATCACTGCCATTGTGAGTGCATAAATCTGTCAGCCACACCCTGCCCAGAAGACGTCGTTTCAAGGCACCCCCCCTCCCCAACCTCTGGCCTTTGTGTATTCTTTCTGCGCCCTCTTCCATGATGCTCGCCAAGCCTGAGAAACGTTGACATAGATGACCTATTTAAGACTGAGCACTCAACAGTACTTTGACCTTCTGTGAATCTCTGCGCATTAACTGTTACCTGCTAGAAACAAAAGCTTCTCTAATCAAGGCTGAGACCAGCGCTAGTCTCGCTACATAAACTAGAAATAGAAGGCAGTTTGATAACATGTCCATTTATCAAAAACAACAGTCCTGGATTCCCCTAACAGAACCTATGACCTTCACAGACTTGGGCAAAGTTTGTAGTACCAGGCATGAATTCACTCCTGTGGAGCAGGCTTTAAATCAAATCCAAAGATAGTTGGCTACTGCCACAACTTTTATACGACCATCATACCAATAGATCTACCTTGCTTACTGTGTTGCTATTACAGTTTGCAGCGTTAACAGACGGGTAAACCCACTGCTAGCTCTTCTCCTCTAGTAGACTGAATAGTAACTTCTGGCAGTATGAAAGCTACCCTTATAGCTCAGTTACAGATTGGTTTCTCTATGCCCCGCAACACTAGGATCTTGTCACCTTGTCCTTGTGACCACCAAGAGCCATGCCAATAGCATGTGTTGTTTTGGAGGCCACTGGGTCCTACCTGACCAGTACTTGATACCAAGAGGTACCCTAACTTGACACCAGGATTTTTGTTTAATAACTTATGGTTCCTAGAAGCAGGATGGTCCACCCATGACTGATACCTTCTTTCAAACTTCTTTTCAAGTAGTTTACAGAACAGACAGTTTCTATCCTAGTTTGGTTTCTGTTTCTATGACTAAAATCTTGACCAAAAAGCAACTTGAAGAGGGAAGGGATGATTTCATCTTACAGCTGAGAATCTACTGCTGGAGTTTGCCAAAAGATGCTCACTCACAAAGACCACAGAGTCCTCCACTGCTGCAAACCGCAAGAGGTTTTTTTTTTTTTTTTTTTTTTATTGATCCAATCCGTTGGGGACCCCCCCCCTCTCAGCATGCAGGCCAGAGGAGAGACCCAGAACAAAGAACACACTTTTTATACCTTATAAGGGGCAGATTTAGGCAACAGGACTAGTTGGCTTATTTTCATTGGTGTAGCAAGTAACTTTTTCAGGCATTGGTTGGTTTGCATAGGGACTACCTTTGACCTAGTGACTCATTTTGCCCGTCCTTATGGTGGGTTATCAGCAAAGCAGCAGTGCATTTTGAACTTATAGGTCAGCTATAACATCACAGCTATTAATGTCACAGGGAATTCTCGCAAGGTCAGGGTGGTTTGTGGTCTTTCTCAGAATTCAGTGTGGGGCAGGGTAGGGGAATTTCTCTGGGAACTGCTATCGTGTTATGGTTATTTTTCTGAGAACAGCTCATTTTGTTTTGGCAGATGTAGACTTAGTCATTTTGACTGCTGTGTTTCTGAAAGTCCCTTCAGAGGGGAACTGAAACAGAGACTGTGGAGAAATGCTGCTTACTGATCTGCTCCGTGCTCACTCTGTGTGCTCTCTCATATAACCTAGGACCATCTGCTCAAGGGTGCACTGCCCATAGTGGACTGGGCTCTTTCACATCAATATTTAATCAACAAAATGTCCCCCACACATGTCCAAATGCTATTCTGTTGGATGCAATTCTTTAGCAGAGATCTCTTCTTCCAAGATTGTGCCAAGATGACAAAAGCTAATATACTTTCCATGTGGTTTTATTATACATCGTCTACTTCTTCTCTCCTCACTTCCCAGTCCCTATCCACACTTAAACCTTTCCACTCTGTGGTGGTTTGAATACACTTGACCCAGGGAGTGGCACTATTAGGAGGTGTGGCCTTATTGGAGTAGGCGTGGCTTTGTTGGAGGAAGTGTATCACTGTGGGGGTGCGCTTTGAGACCTTCCTCCTCGATGCCTATATGAGACTCTGTTCCTGGCTGCCCATGGATCAGGATGTAGAACTCTCAACTCCTTCTCCAGCACCATGTCTGCCTGCATGCTGCCATGCTTCCCACCATGATGACAATGAACTAAAGCTCTGAAACTGTAAGCCAGCCCCCAATTAAATGTTTCTCTTAGAAGAGTTGCCTTGGTCATGGTGTGTCTTCCCAATGATAAAACCCTAAGACATATTCCAATATTCCTCCTGTTTTCATAGCATGTGTTCCTCAATCCTCCCTCCCAAAGGCCTTTCTCACCACCACCACCCTTCTAATAGCTCTTCTCTAGCTTTCTGGACTCTTCAGGCACTCCAAAATTTGTCTTTCTGGACCTGGTTTACATTATTTAGTATAACATTTTCTTTTTTTTTTTTTAAAGATTTATTTATTTATTATATGTAAATACACTGTAGCTGTCTTCAGACACTCCAGAAGAGGGCATCGGATCTCATTACGGATGGTTGTGAGCCACCATGTGGTTGCTGGGATTTGAACTCAGGACCTTCAGAAGAGCAGTCGGTGCTCTTACCCGCTGAGCCATCTCACCAGCCCAAGTATAACATTTTCAAGTTCTATACATTCCTGGTAAACATAGCAATCTCATTTTTTTTAGAGACAAATAAAATTACATTGTATGTATGCATCACGTTGTCATTTTCCATCCAGTTGAATGGACATCTGTGATGATTCCATTTCCTAGCTGTTATGAATAAAGCAGCAATGAACACATATATGAAAATACCCAGGTAGTAGGTTATACAGTCCTTTGGGTATATACACAAGAATGGTGTAGCAGGGTCACATGATAGTTCTATTTGCTATGTGAGAAACTCCAGGCTGATTTCTACAGAGGCTGCACCAATTTACACTCCCATCAACAGTGGGTAGCTGTTCCCTTCCCCTACCCTCACCAGCATTGGTTGTCATTTGTTTACTTGCTGATGCAATTCTTCCCTTATTCCTCTATAGTGAAGTTAGGAAAGCTGGGGGGAAGGGAAGCTTTTCTCTTCATCTCTTACTTTCTTCCTAAATCTGCCCTTTGGTTTTGAATTCCTGTAGTTTTACTGACATGTCCAAGTGTATAGTTTTTTTTCCCAGTATTTATCTGCATATTTTTCTCTGAGCTTTTAGAACTGGTAAGATTTATTGTCTGTTACTTATTCTGGAAAATTCTCTGCTCACTTCCCATATTTCCTGGCTTCTTTCCTTTCTTCTTTATTAGCATTCCTATAAACATATGTTCTTTCTATAAACCTATTCTTCGGATATTTATGTTCTGATTTTAAATTGTTTTTAGATTTGTTTTATTTTCTTGAGTGTATGAATACTTTGTCTGCATACACGTATGTGCACCATGTGTATGTAGTGATCTTGAAGGTCAGAAGAGGTTATCAGTTCTCTTGGTTCTGGAGTTAATGATGGTTATGAGCCACCACGTGGGTGGGAACTGAACCCGGGTCTTCTGCAAGAGCAGCAAATGCTCTTAACCGCTGAGCCATCTCTCAGCCTGTGTTCTGCTTTTGCATTCTCTTTCTTGTTTGTTGTTGTTTTTCAGTTTGGGAAATTTCTGTTGACATGTCTTCAGGCTCGCTATTTATTTATTTATTTATTTATTTATTTATTTATTTATTTATTTTACTAAGTCCAGTCAACTGATAAACCCATCAAAGGCATTTTGATATTAACTTTTGTTTCTTTGAGTTCCCGTTTCTCTGAGCATGCAGCCTTCTATTCTTTTATAGTATGACTTTCTCCATTTGCACATGAATGTTAATTATTTTATATTTTGTAGTTGATTTCTTTTCTTAATGCTTGGTCATATTTCTCTGAGGCTGGTCTTCAACTCCAGATTCTCCTGCCTCTAAATTGTAAGTGTTGAGATTACTGGAATGCACCAACCACTATGTCCCACAATGAGAATTATTTTAAGACACTGGTCGAATATTTTCTTTTTTTTTTTTCAAGACAGGGTTTCTCTGTGTAGCCTTGGCTGTCCTGGAACTCACCTTGTAGACCAGGCTGGCCTCGAACTCAGAAATCTGCTTGCCTCTGCCTCCCAAGTGCTGGGATTAAAGGCATGCACCACCACACCCAGCTGAATATTTTCAACATTCTGCTGTATGTGAGTCTGGGTCTGATATTTGCCCTGTCTCTTTAATTATGCATTACTGAAGTATTTGTAACTTTGCTGAACTGAGAGACCTGAGGAAAGTGAGTAGTTAGTATGGGGTTTTGTGTTTACTGAGCTATGAGCTAAGCTGTGTTTACTATTTGCCTTAGCTATGGAGGTTAGAGGTTAAAATGTTCTCTGTTAGAGTTTCTCTTCTCTTGCCTTTGGATTTTTCCAGAGATTTCTTAAGTGAGGTCTGGGGCATGCAGTTCTTCCAGCTGTCCTCAGAAGCTGTATTAGTCAGGATTCTCTAGGGTAACAGAACTTATAGAATGATTCTTTTCCTATGTATAAAGAGGATTTATTAGAATGGTTTACAGGCTTTGATCAAGCTAATCTGACAATGGCAGGCTACAAATGGAAAGTTCAAGAATCCAGAAGTTGCTCAATCCACAACACTCAGTTGGATGTCTCAGTTGGTTTTCATTAGATGCTGGAAATGCTAGTGAAGGAATGGATTTAACAGCAAGGCAAGAGCAAACAGGTAAAGAAAAACAGCTTCTTTCTCTTCTGTGTCCTTATATAGGCTTCCAGCTGCAGCAGGGTGGCCCAGATTAAAGCTGTGTCTTCTGGCCTTAAAATTATATAGAGAAATGTTAATCCACCAATATGGTTGTTCTGGCAAAGGATCATATTCAAAGACCTAGTCTATGTGATCCAGCTGGAATACAGACACATCCTTAGTACACAACTTTAATCTCAAATAATGATGTCTAATTGAGGGATAAACAAAATGACAGATTTGACAGAATGATTCAGAGATAGAATATACCCAACTCTGAAGAGAACAGCTTAAGAAAGAGAGAACGTAGGAGCAGTACAGAGAACGAGAGAGGGGGAGGGAGAGGGAGAGAGAGAGAAACAGATACAGAGACAGAGACAGAGACAGACAGACAGACAGACAGACAGACAGACAGACAGAGACGAGAGAAAGAGGGGAGGGAGATAGTTTTACAGGGAATGTTTTGCAGAGACAGGTTGCAGGAGAAGGCAGAATGAGTCAGAGAATGAGAATGAGCCAGAAGATTAGAATAGATTCCCAGAATTAGTTTGAAGCTAAGAAGAGCAATTCAGTCAGAAGCCGAGAGAAGCCAATTTGAGACAGTCAGTTTGGGCCAGAACAGCCGAGTTGAATCAGCTAGCCAGAGTTCAGAAAGAGCTATAAAGGGTGAGTTTAGTAAGTCTTGGAGGCTAAAGCCCTCAAGGTCTGGGCTTGCAGAAGATTAAATTGTAAGGAGGCTAGAAGCTTCCAGGCCTGAGCTGAGGGATAATTAGAACAGAGAAAGAAACACTCTGGGCTCACCCTACGCCATGTATTCACACAGCTTGGGTATGACTCTCATCTCATCCCTTCATCTGAGGAAATAAAAGTTACTTTTACAAGATCTGAATTAAAGATATCTTCCTGCCTAGAGATCTGAATCTTCTAGGTGTGTCTTCCTCCCACTAGAAGTGGATTCATCCACTTCAAACCAAGCAAAACTATCTCTGGCAGGTTTTCTCTTTATTTCTTGATTTTTAGATCATTCCAGATATAGTCAAGTTGACAATTAAGGATAGCCATCATATTAAAAATAAACGGCATTTTCCTGAGCTACACTGGGCACCGGCTCCAGCAGGTTGTTCTCATCTCGGCAGACTCCCTGGCCCGGAGATCCCAAGATGCCTCCAGCTGACTTCCTGAGTTCCTTTGGCGAGTTGCTGCCACAACAGCCCCATGCAAAGACCATCCACCTCTCGGTTAGCTTCACGATTCCCAGGAACTTGGTAGAATCAAAACTCTTGAAGCTTATAATTAATCAGTCAGATTTATATATCAATAAATTCTCAATTCACAAGATGCCCACACAATAGTTTCAGAGCCAACTGATAATAATACAAGATTAGACAAGTTACACCAATTATTCTATCTCTATATGATTTTATATGCTTGTGGCTATTTAAAACCACACTGGTTCTAAATCATTCTGAGTATCTTCCATCTTGTTTTCTTCTCCTCACCTTTCTCCTTCATCTCCGTCTCTGCAACTCTTCACTCCACCTCCCCTTACCCTGTCCAATCACAGACTTCTTGTTGTATTAATATTTAAAGTGATCGGACAGGGAAAATTCTGCTACACCATCACAGAAGTTTTACATTAGCTATAGTTGAACAAAAACTTCTAATACAAAGTCTGATTTATAATACAGTATTACTTCCTCATGTAATTTATTGACTACCCATATTCCTAAATGCATGGTAGCCACAGCATCAGGCGTTTTCGTTCATTTTCATGTAACTGTCTGAGATCTAAAACACTCTACCATGTCCTAGAATCATGAAAATGATACTGCATATCCTATCACAAAAATTGGCTAAAAATCAAAAATTAAAAACTATATGAATTCTGGGAATCAAACTCGTATTGTCTATCAGGCTTGCAAGCACTTTTATCCACTAAGCCATCACTCTAGCCCTTAAAATTTAGGTATCAAAAAACAGTGACATAGCTCAAAGGGCTTACAGCCAAGCCTGATGACCTGATTTCAGTCCCTAAGACCCACATGGTAGACAGAGAAAACTGAATCCTAAAGGTTGTTCTCTGACCTCCTCACTCATAGGCCCATGTGTGAGAACCCAGAATACATGTGCACGCACGCGCAGACACACACACACACACACACACGTACACACACACACACACACACACACACACAGAGAGAGAGAGAGAGAGAGAGAGAGAGAGAGAGAGAGAGAGAGAGAGAAATGTAATTTTTAAAAAATTTAGTAAGTAGAGCTTGGATAGTTACAAGATTATAAAACTTCTGAAAAAATATCCCTGAAAAATATTAAGCCAGGTCATAAGGAAGGCTTCAAAGGTCAATGCCAGCCCAAGAATAGACCTGTGGTGTCAAATATGGCAGTGAAAGAGACCTACTTTAAAATGCAGAGGGTTTCAGGGGAGCAAGGGGTAGTGACAGAAGCAAATCTCTCTCTCCCCCTCTCCCTCCCATGTCACGTTGAACACAGCTTTGAGTACCTCTCATACTGGAGAATAATTCAGCCCTCAATGGCACCTCAGATCTGCTACTGCTTTGCAGTGTAAGAATGTCTTAATATATAATAGATTAAAATCTCACTCCCCAAAATAAAACTTGTTGCAGCTTCTCCCCTCCGGCACCAGTTCCTCTATGTGTACCTTATGCTGTTGATACTTGACAATATTTGTAATCAGAAACCTAGGTCCAAAAAACTGAAACTGAATTTTCACACCAAAATAAAGCAAATAACTTAAGGTTTATGCATACCATTAGGTCAACATATATACAAGAAGAAACGGGAAGAGGATATGGAGGTGGTCAAGGCAAAGCTTAGTGGTGGGACACATCCAGCAGGTAGATGCTTACACAGAGTGGAATGGGGCATCAGGAAAGGCTCCACACAGATTTATGTGCGCGAGTTCAGAGGTGAGATGGTTCGTGGTAGATCCATGTGCAGGGAGCTAAGGGAGAAAGCCTTTTTCAAAGCCAAGTGGTGTGTGGCGGGATGACCCTAGGGTGCTCCGTGGCCCTGTAGGTATAGCTTAGAGAGGTTATGCGCCTCTCTGGTAGCCCCTCACGTAGACTAGCTCTTCCTTGGATCACCTCCTGCATGCCTAGTGTGAACTTAAAGAGCTTGTTTCTATCTGGGAGAAATCACATTTCTTTCTATCATCAAGCAATCTGGTGTCATTCTCCTGGGAGGTCTGGTCTTACTTTTGGAGGCTGCCCTGGTCTCTGGGGAAGATGGTCTTGACCTCATACCTATGTGGACACAAAGTGGACCTAGTAGACTTTGAACAGCTTCAACAGACCCTCAGCCTACTTGCAGGTAGTTTAAAATGGATCTTCACTTATCTCCACACAGATTCTTTTTCTCTCTTTCTGATTCTCTTGGTATGATTGTGATGTTTTGTAGACAAGGGTGGCCCATTGTTAACTGCAAGAAGGTGAGGACAATGTGTTCCATAATTTTTTAATGTTAAATGTATTCTACAGAAATTTAAACTCCTTCAGTTGAGGTTTGTAACCAGTAATTACAACAGATTTGCTAGTATAATCATGCCATCGAGGCTGGTGGATCAATCTGGCATTTTTGTGGGACTTTCCAAAACCTGGGAGGAACAGATGGAGTTCTGAATTGTTTCTGCAGAAACAAACTGTGTCAGGCTTCTCAGAATTCTCAGGGGTTTATAGACATATCCCCAGTGAGCCGAGACTTCTTGAAAATATTTTTAAATGTTGTAATTCAGATGTTAGTCTTTAAAAAGTGGATAAGCTTATTTAAAAACCTTCTAAATCACCTTATTAAAAAAATAATTAAGTCAGGGCTGAAAAGATGGTTGAGTGTTTCAGAGCACTGGCTGTTCTTCCAGATGATCCGGTTTGATTCCCAGCACCCACATGGTAGCTCACAGCTGTCTGTAACTCTAGATCCTAGGGGATCTGATGCCTCCTTTGGTCTCTACAGGCCCCAGGTGCTCATGTGGTGGTGCAACATTCATACACATAAAATATAATTTAAAAGTAAGTAAGAATTTAAGATTAAAATAAAAACAGGTCATGGCTAGTGCTGTAGCTTATGCCTTTGGTCCCAAAACTCAGGAGGCAGAGCCAGGTGGATGTTTGTGAGTTTGAGACCAACCTGGTCTACATAGTATGTTCCAGGTCATCCAGCACTACACAGAGAGTGAGCTTGTCTCAAGCAAACAAATGTTCTGACTATGTGCAGAGTCACAGTGAGGAAAGAGCAAGTTACTGGAGATTTCATGCCAGGCAGCAGATTTTTTACAAACCAGCAGCCTCATTTCTTCTGGTCCCTGGAAATTAGAATCCGGGTGAAAGCTTTGAGCTCTTGTGCTCATTTATCAGTAAACCACAGAATCATCCACTAGCCTTGAACAATAATTGACACTGTTATTCCTCTTAAATATGAAAATTGCCACAATGAAAGTAAGCATGCCTTTCTAAAAATCTATTCCAATCTTAAAAAGTGACCAATATGACACATATTTTCATTTCATTTGATTCAAAAAGCATTATCCTGAGACTGAATTCAGCAACCATTCTTCCAAAGTCAGGAGGAAGCTGCTCAGAAAATCCATTGCATAGCTGTGCTCCCATCATTGTCAAGATACTACCTGTCTGTCATACCACCTTTGAATGGGGCTGGCATGGTGGCATTCAGGTAAATCTGGCTGAGGTTCCATCTTCCTGTGACACCCAACTCGGAAGCACTTAAGTGGGGAGCTTACTCATACTTACTACCTGAGATTATGATAATGTGTCATTTGGGAACAGACAGGAGGAGGAGGAGGAGGAGGAGGAGGAGGAGGAGGAGGAAACCGAGATGCTTCCAGGGGCCAGGGTGGTTACAAACCATTTCGGAATACAAAAGCAGAAAAGCAGAATTGGGTGACACGCAATGATATAAATCCATAAGCTGGGAGTAATAGCACACACAAGTCCCTGAACTTGGCAGAGGCAGAGGGACAATTAAAAAGGCCAGCACTGTGTACATAGTGAGTCTCAGATCAGCCAGGTTACACAGAAAAGCCTCATCTAAAGGGTCAAAACCGAGCTGGCCAAGATGGCACGGCAGGTAAACAGGACTCGTTGTACGTGCTTAATGACCCAATGTGATCCCCAGAACCCATGACAAGAGAGAGCCAACTCCCAAAAGTTGTCCCGTGACCTACACAACGATAACGCAGCAAAATAAAAACTGTTTTGAGAAAGAAACAAACCAACAGTAACACTGTAAATGGGGCTGGGAAGGTGGCTCTGTAAAGTGCTTCCTGTACAAGGAAGAGGATGAGCTTGTGCCCTGCCCCCCCCCTTCCACAAACTTTCCCCCTGCACCCTGAGCCCTGCACTCTACAAAGATGCAAGTTCGCGTTCTGTTTCTAGTGAAGCGATGTTGACCTGAATGGACATTGGCTAGCACGGGCTGTGTTGGATTCCTAGGCTCATTCTCTGTGTGGTTTGTAAATGCTGTATTCTTCACCTGTTGGCTTTGACCTGGAGGTCCTTAAGGTAGCCTGATGCTCAAGGCCACTACTGCCCAGGAGATGCGCTGCAGGTGTCAAAATTGTATTTCCGGAAGTTGATTAGTGCCCTGCAGCAGGCAGCATGCCCTCCGGATGCTCAGAGTAGCGGGAGAGAGCCCTAACCCCAGCCCTGTCCTCGTTCCTGTGTCTTGGGTTTTCATGGAGCTGATATACAGGAATGTCTCCATGTGGAGCCAGGCTGAATCTGCCGAAGGAAGTCAGCCAGAGCAAGCAGGAGGGCCGGGGTCTTTCCCCTTGCCTGGAAAACACAAATGACCTCGGCTGGGGCTACACTGGTGTTGTGTGACGCGAACTTTGAATTACCTAGGACTGTGGGTCTAAATCCCATCATCCACTGCAGCACTCAGGAAGCTTAACGGTAATCCAATAATTAAGAGGTCAATTGCTGGTTATCTGCACAGGAGTCTTCTCCCCCCCCCCCTTTTTTTTAAGGAGACGTCTGGGAAGATGGGAAGGGCATAGAACAGAAAGGAGGCACCCCTGTTAACGATTTAAAAACTCATTTGCGCACCTCTGATGCACGGCTGCCTGAGCGGCCACCTGCAACTTTCCAAATTGCTAATATCACCGAGTGGGTTCTGTCCCTCATATTGTAAGTAGAAAACTTTCTGCAGGTCTCTGAGACTTCCCTCTAACTCTATTCTACCGCTCATCGTCCTCTTCATTGTTCTAAAACACAAAGTGGACAAATGCTGATTGCGCTCTGAAAAGGCGGAAGACGGCGGGCACTGTGTATCTGGGATGTCCTGCAAAGGCTCGTGTGTGAAGAGCTTGGGGCTCCGTTGTGGCAATAGGGAGGCAGTAGAACCTTTAGGAGGTAGAACCTGGTGGCAGGAAGCAGCGGAGCTAAGAGAGACACCAATGAAACGGAAACTGGAACTGGAACTGGAACAACTGGAACCCGCTGGCTGAGCAGGGAAGGAGAGAAGCATCCGGCAGGGTTTAAAGGACCCGGTAGCTACTGGCAACCGACAGGAATTTTCTTTCCAGTTTCTCTACCACTGCAGCAACAGAGACCTAGAGACCTCATCATGAAACTTTGAAACTTGGCAGGCTCAAAGTTCTCCCTTTTCTACCAGGTTTGATAGCTCTTCTCTGATTGTCCCCCCTCCCTCTTTTTAAATCTTATTTGCATACCTACTGTATCTGTCATTTCTCTATTGCTATGACAAAACCGGATGACCAAGTGTAGGGTTGCTGGCCCTTGTCCACTCCCCCACAGGGCATAGCTGCTTGAGGAAGCAGAACTTGGGGAGTTTGACTGCACTTGTCCCATCCCCCTGCTAGGTAAGTGCTGGGCTGTAGGGAGAGGCTATGCTGCTCCTCCATGTGGGAAAGTACAGTCTGAGGCTCGGGATAGCTGGAGCTGGCTTGGGGGTCCCCAGGCTCTTGGACACCCGGATGCTGCTGGACACTGAGGAAGAACAGAGAATGGAGTGCCTCCCCCCTCCTCAGACTGGATCTAGCTTGGAGCAGGGGATGGGGGTTAAGTGGGAACTCCGGTCCCAAGGTGAATTGGCAAATCCTTGTTGGCTTGAATGGCGTCTTGGTGGCAGGGAGCACAGAGAGGCCTTCTACCGGACATTAGACAGCAGCTCTGTAGGCAAAGGCCTTCTCCATGGCTCCCCACAACGGATCCCGATGAGAAGAGGCAGTCTGTGGTTCCAAATCATGTATTACCATGGTGGAAAGTAGATGCGTAAAACCATACCCCACTTCTCAGGGTCGGCCTGAGATTAAATACCTTTTGCAGGGAGGAGTGTCTGGGAAGGAAAGCTTATTGGCTAAGCCCTCCAGGCCTCCGTGTGCTTCATTAGCCTATGTGACAGGTTGCCACTCTTTTCCCATTGTCTTGGTCTGCTGTGTTCTGGAATCTCAGTGTCTCCCGGGCTTCAAATCCTTTAGCTCAACCGAGAACCAGGTTACCTCTCACGGTCCCACTGCCCCACATCCAAGGTCACTTACTTGGTTGTAGTAGTGTTTATTTGGGCTTATGGTTCCAGGGGGTTAGCCACAATGGTGGAGTGAAAGTATGGAGGCAACAGCAGCAGGAGAGGGACGGGGAGGGGGGAGGAGAGATTGAGTGCACACTGGGAACTCACTTTTGAGATCTCAAAGCCCAACCCTAGTGACCTTTCGGCAAGCCATACCTCCTAGACCTATTGAAACAGCTCCACCAGTTGAGGACAAATATATCTATCTGAATCTATGAGGACATTCGCATCCAAACCACCACATCTACCTTCAGCCAATCAAGGCCCAGCTGGCAGCCTAGCTCGGCTGCATAGCCAGTACACCCTGTACCTTTACTAACAGAACAGCCATAGCAGCTCCAGGTAAAGAAGAGACCTCAGAGCCTCAGCTGCGAGCCCAGCCTTGGACCGCTCCTGCTCTCACAGAGGAAGGCTGTAGACCACAGGTAAGGTTCCCAACCTTCTCGTCTCCAAAGAAAGACTCACGTGAGGCTGGAAGCTCCCTGTGCCCGCGGCTTCTGCCCCAGATAGGGCGCTCTCTTGAGCAGCTTCCAACATCTACCAGAGGCTGCAGACAGAGGGATTCACTCCTGCTTCAGCCTCCCAGACCCTGATCCTGGCTGAAAATGAAAATGTCTTCCCATAGCGGCTTCCACCACCAAGACCGTGCCCCAGACCTCTGACTCCAGCCCTGGAGACCTGCTGCAGATGACAGAGCCCAGCCCTGGAGACCTGCTGCAGGTTACAGTTGTGCTGTTCCTCCCACTCCTTGTCTGACCTGTAGATGCTCTCTGCGAGTGACTATTCTTGATTGGTGTCTCAAAGCCCCCCCACCCCCCGGGAAAGCTTCTGAGCTGTGACAGTTCCCACCTCCATCATAGAGAAAATGGCTCTTGGCCAGCATCTTACTGCTAGCCAACCGTTCAAATCTGCTTCATTGAAATCCCAATGTTGTATTGTTGTATGATGCCACTTAAGATTGTTCATCCTGAACTGACCATAGAGCATCCCCGGTTGTACTCTTTGCTGTCTGCCCACTCCCTTCTTGGGGGGAGGGGGAGGGCAAGAACCCAGTTTGAGACAGGAGATGTCCTCCATGATCCTTTCAAAACCATGACCCCAAGTTAACCTTTCCTCCTTTTAAATTGGTTATCTCAGGTGGTTTGTCTAACCATTGCCATGCCTCTCTTCTTCACTGCCACATTCTTGGGGTTTAAAAATATTCCCAGCACATAATTAGTTCTCAGTGTCAATTAAATGAACACATTGTTTTAACTTTCTAAGATCCAGCAACATAAGATATCGGGCATAGGTTGCACAATTGTAATCTCAGCATTTGGAGAGTGGAGGCAGGAGAATTAAAAGTTTGCAGCCAACCTGGGTTACATAAGAGCTTGTAACAACACTATTAACCTCCAATTAACATCGCCTTTTGTCTTAGTTAGGGTTTTGCTTTAATGAAACACCACAACCAAAACAGCAAGTTGTGGTGGAAAAGGATTTATTTGGCTAACACAATATATCGCTGTTCATCACTGAAGGAAGTCAGGACAGGAACTCAAGCAGGGCAGGATCCTGGAGTCAGGAGCTGATGCAGAGACCCATGGAGGGGCGCTGCTCACTGGCTTACTCCCTATGTGCAAGAGGAACAGCAAAACAGCTTTAGAACTCAAGGAAGTTGGTCACCGGGCTAGTACAACTACGACAGGTGTGCCTCGGAGAGGACCACATACTATTGTGGAGCATGGCTCTGCGTGTTGCCCTGCAGTCATGACACCCTCAGGACCCATGAGTTGTATGAAAACTGTAAAGGGGCTTCCTTCCTGGGCAGTGTCATTAGCTCCTAACAATAATAGCAATTGATCTTTCCCAAGCATTGCTGCTGGAGCAGATTAATGATCCAACCATCACCCTCAGATGGACTTAGAGATGTAGATTGTTAGTAATGACCCCCAACCTGAGAAAGAAGTTGGAGATGTAGATTGTTAGTAGAGTTAGGTTGAGATGTTTTTGTTAGTGGCTTTGATGTAGATAATCTTGGGGAACAACTTAAAGTTCAGAAAGGTAGACTCTTGAAAACTGAACAAGGGGTTGTTTGAGGTCAGGGAACAAGAACAACGCAGCCCAACTGGTGCTGGCTTACACGCCTCTTCTGCTAAAGCTGGTGGTCAAGGTGGTGATTAATTCCTTTTACCAAGCGTTTTTCACCAGCTCCAGAGAATTAAGTTTTACTCCTTCAGAGAAATGTCTGCTGAGTGATGAATTACTGACTTCACACTCCTCAACCTGACCCATCAAAGCCCTCTTTGGCACTATGACTTGCTCAGCCTGCTTTCTAATAGAACCCGGGACTATCAGCCTAGGGAATAGCACCACCCACAATGGACTGGGCCCTACCGCATCAATCACTAATTAAGAAAATGATTTACAGGCATATTTTGTGGGGGCATTTTTTTCAATGGCAGTTCCCTCCTTTCAGATGACTCTAGTTTGTGTGTGGAGCTGCCTTAAGGCCAGTCAGCACAATGTCTATGAGCCTTAGCCCCACAATGTGTCAGTTAGTTGTTTATATCAAGTGGGAGAAAGCAGCATGCTGTAGGTCCACTTCCTGAAAGTTCCAGAGGTATCAGACACCTTACATTTTAACTGTGAGTAATTATGTCAAAGATTAAGGATGGGCTAGAAATGTGGCTCAGTAGGGAGCAATTGCCCGCTATGTGAGCCCTGGTTTGATCCCCGGTATTGGAAAGGCCCCTATGTAGGACTCTGGGGTGTCTCATATCAGGTTGTCTGTGAGAGTCAAGTGACCTTCCTTCCATCCCCACACAGCCTGTGAGGTGTATTTACCCCTCCTATAGCCTTAGCTAACCTAGAGGAGCTTAATTAACACATGCACAAATTAAGATCTCCCTGGCTCTGAAATTCTATAATTATTCTGAACAGAGTAGAAACCGATTAACTCCAACTGCTTCTCCCAAATTTCTAATTATTCCATTTGGACTAAGCAAAAGCTTATTTTGCTCAGCAGAATTTTATTGCAGATAGGTCAAATTTAAAGAGAGAGAGAGAGAGAGAGAGAGAGAGAGAGAGAGAGAGAGAGAGAGAGAGAGAGAAGGTTGGATAAGTGTTTGCAATATTTAAAGGAACACAATGTTAATGTGCTCATTTGAAACTGTTAAGTTTATGACCCAAGGGACTTCAATTAAGTAAAACAGATGAACAATGATAACTTTTCTGTTTTTCTGTTTTTTAATGAATATCTACTGATCCTTTCTCTAGACTAGTCTCTGTGATAAGTACCAGAGTAGAGCAAAGTAGAAGCTGTCAAGAGCACATGGTACTGGTGAAGGTGTCTCCTGGGGATTGAAGCATCCCTTCCTGGGACTAGGAGGGAGGCTCATAGCATTTTCAAAACACCCGCAGTAGTCACAGAACCTCCCTCCCAAGGTTCTGTAGCAATTGCTGGAAGAGAGATGAGCCTTGGGCAGCATGGCCTGTAAGTTGTGCAGAGAAGTTCAGTGATGCGGTCTTCATGCATGGTCACCAGTGCTAGGGTGACGTTCCAGTCTTAGAGCCACTAGAGTCACCCACGCTGCTTGAGTAACCCCAGGGCACACTGGTACACTGAGCTGAACCTAAATGGAATCGCTTCTTTGTTACATCGGTTACATTGTAGCCCTCTCTATCTGGGCAGGGTGGTACATGCCTTTAATCCCAGCTCAGGAAGGAGAGGCAGATGTATGTAGGCAGATCTTCCAGTGTGTGAGGCCTGTTCTACACAAGAAGTTCCAGGTCAGCGAAGAAAAGAAATAGACTCCCCACGACTGTGGGTTAAGAGTGGGGAAGTTTCTTCTAAAGTAAGATAAAGTACATCATTTTATCTGCAGGAAGATGGATGGAACTTTGACCCCTCTTCCTTTGGACTTTGTGACGAGCCAGGAAGAAGGTGTGTGTGTACTCTACTTTACAACCTGACCCCCTTCCATCTACTCCTGACCTTTCTCCTCCTGCCACATCAGAGATTTCTCTGCAGACTCCCTAGAGGATCTCCAGGTAGGCTGTTGAGAAACTGCAGCACACAGTGCTGCTTCCTTCCCAGAGGTTCTCAGGCAGTCTACCCCTGGCCTCACCACCCGAGGGGAGAGATCAGACACCTAGGGACAGCCCGAGTCCCCAAGTCTCCTAAACAACTCACATATTCCCATTGTGGACATGTCCACCTTGTGTCACCTGTTTCTTTCCACGGGGACCACAGTAAAGGCTCTGCCCACAGCTCTTTGTTCCTCCTGCCTCTGGGTAACCAAGATGGTTCCCGTGGTGTGTCTTGGGAATCGTGAACAGCAAACGTTTTGTTATTGTTTGTTTGATTTGTTTATTTTCTGTGCATGAATGCTTTGCTTGTGCGTATCCGTGAGCGTATCCGTGGGCGTACCCGTGGGCGTACCCGTGGGTGTACCCGTGGGCGTATCTGTGAGCACCATGTGCCTGCGTGATGACTGCAGAGGTCAGAAGAGGGTCTCTGATCTCCTGCAGCTGGTGTCATAGACACTGTGGGGGTTGGAACCAAACCCAAGCCCTCTATAAGACCAACAAATGTCCTTGACTCTGAGCCATGGCCCCAGCCCTGTGAATAATAACCATGAAGCAATCATCTCTTTGGGGAGACTGAAACACGAGGATCACCATGAGTTGGAGGGCAGCCCGGGCTATAAGAGACCTCATTTCAATGCCTCTCATGCCAAAAAATAGTTTCCTGTTATCCTTCCATAACCTCGGGATTTCTATCAATCTATTATATTTTGAAAGAGGGGTATAGGGAGCAAACAAGTATGGCCTAGGGCTCAAATGACAGGCCGCGAATTGGTTTTAGAAAGCCTTAGAGACAAACTAGGAATGCCGCGCCACCTGCTGGTACTTATGTTGCACTGCAGTCCTAAAGATATTGATTCTGCTGAGTGTTGCATGGAATTGAATTGTGTGGAGCTCAAAAAACCAAACCAAACCAAACAAACAAAAAAACCAAATCCTGTAAAGATAATTATTCCTGGTGTGTCCATGCTGGCAGAGCTGAGGAGCGTGAACTGGGGAGACAAAATTCATCCAGGGGAGGCCAAAGAACCTTCAGCAAAAGCCTGGGTTCACCGAGTGATGGGACTCATTTCCTCACCAAGAAAAAAAAAAAAAAAAAAAAAAAAAACAACTCATAGACAGGAAGCACTAACATTCCTTATATTTTATCCTCCAAGAGGCTCTAAACCAGATGAGCAAGGCCTGTCGCTGTTCTCAGCCCTCATTCCTGGCTCGTGTCTGCTCACTCCACTTAGACAGAGG